>NW_017307869.1:10280-43429 GCF_000935625.1 Nanorana parkeri
TTATATGCAACTTCTGTCACCTGATCATTAACTTGAATAGGTGACAGCTGCCGCTTTTAAACGCCAGATTAGGGATTTCTGATGCAGGAAACGCATGTTCCTGATGCAGGAATCCATAATTGCACCTAAAGATACAGGTGTGAATGGAGCCTAATACACTTATACTCTTTCTACCCCACCCCCCCCTCACATAAAAAAAACAAAAACCTATCCCTGCACATAAAATAATACACCCCCCATACACATGAGAAAAATAACCCCACAGTAAATATATATATATAAAATTCACAGTCCACAATATAATTCCCAGTCCCCTCAAACACCCCACACATATAACAATATAATTCCCAGTCTTTCCCCAGCCCCTCCGTGACCGCGTACCAGACTTGTGGGCTGTCTGCGGGCCACATAGTACTGGCTCACGGGCATTGTATATAATGTTGCAGTCCTTTGCAAATATCCTTTGTTCCTGAACCAGCATTGCTTCTCATTGACCTGCTTTGGTAGCCTCCATTGGTGAATGAGAGCCTCGGCTCTGTCAGGAAACAACTTACACTGCGTGCAAAGCATTAGCTTATGCCTTGGTGATACAATATGTTTTTTTTCCTGTCATTAGAGACCTAAAGGGTGTTTTTATAAGCAATCCGCAGAGCCTTTCACCCTGCAAATCTCTGTGAACATTTATTCGGTGCAAATGGGGACAAAAGTGAACGTTCTCAGTACATGTCTGCCAAGGTATATCTGTAAAGAATAAGTCAAGGCAACTGGCCTTTCTGCATTTTTCTTGAAGACATTTCACTGGTCATCCCACCAGCTTTCTCAATTCAGAATTAATCATTCTGAATTGAGAAAGCTGGTGGGATGACCAGTGAAACATCTTCAAGAAAAATACAGCAAGTCCAGTTGCCTTGACTTATTCTTTACAGATTTCTCAGTATAGTTTATTTTCAGGTTGAATGTAATGTAATACAGCATTATGGCCACTAGATGGAACTGATGAGCATAGGAAATAAATACTAATTCAAATACAAAGCCTACAAAAGTAGTTAAAAGTAATAAATACATTTCACTGTATAACTGGTCATCAGCGATATAATAATTTAAATACAGTTTCAGAATTTTTTTTTAGTTTAAATGTTGAATTTTCAAGCTTCACTAGAGTGCCCATCTGTAGGTGTCTCTCAGCTTTAGACGGCCTCGGGAAATCTTTCAGACGTACAACATCTATGCAAAGAAGACACCCAAACATACAAGAAGCTAAAGAACAATAACTACCATAACAGTAACTTGCTTTTCTGCTATTCTTAACCTTTGTAGATCAAGCTGATGATCAAGAAATACATATCAAGACAAGAGACCATCAATTTGGCTGTGGTCCCTTGTAATGTAGATGTTGCAACAACTGAGGCTCTGGAAATGGCCCGAGAAGTGGATCCTACCGGAAACCGCACTATAGGTAGGTGGCAGTTTTATCCTTTTTGTTGAAATGCCAGATATAGAGGTGTCAGGATCAGGTGCGTAACTAGAAATCCCAGGGCCCCATAGAAAAATTTTGTATGGGTTCTCCCCAACCATGCCGAAACACCCCCACACCCCACAAGTTTCGTCAACCCTGTGTGAGTGTTCACACCAGGGCGGTTCAGTCGCGCGGATATCTTACGCCGACATAAACAATCCTATACATTCTTATGGGGACTGTACATGCAATCGTGTGGCTCCACGCGATCTGAACCACCTGCCGCACACAAAATGCTCTCTGAGCTACTTTTTTCACACTGATCAGCACGTTTTCCATATGGATTTCAATTGAAATGCGTTGATGAGCAAGTTTTTGAGAGTTTTTAATTGCGTTCAGCGCTGAAACGCGACTAAAAACGCACAAAACACTCTTTCAAAAGTCGCACAGAAACCACGGTGAAACGCTTCCGCACCTGGTGTGATTGGGGCTTGAATGAGGCCTAACACTTGACTTAAATACTGCCACACCAATGAAGGCTGCAGAAAGGGGGATTATAGTTTGTAAGCCCACTTTCCCCAGGTGCACTGGTGTGACAGTAATATTTTACATTATAATTAAACTGCCACACCAAAGGAGGATCACACAGAGCGATATCATCCACTTTCCCCAGTTAGTATGGTGTGGCAGTGTAAATATAACTTAAAGGAGAACTATGAGGGGCGTGCTTTCCACTCACCTCATAGTTCTAGCCGACCTGTGACAATGAGACTGTCACAGGTCGGCTCAGTAGATCGGGAAGTGAGGGAACACATACCGCTGTTTGCTCACTTCTCTATCCTGTCACGGCTCTCTGCCGTGACAGGGGAGGGACTGGATTCCCCCCTCCCCGCTCCGATCTGCCAGCGCTGACTGGCGGAACGGATGGGGGAGGGGCGGGTACAGCTGGCTCTGCCTCTAGATAGGCAGAGCCAGCTGTCACTCACGCAGCTGGACAGATCTCGACATCGATGTCGGGATCCGCTCCGGCTGCGGCGTCTCAGTATACCGCGAGCTGTAGCTCCCTATATACTGAGCTTAGGGTAACGGGAGGACGCTAGTTTGTGTCCTCCCGTTACCCCAAGGAGAACTATGGGGAAAAACACTGACCCCATAGTTCTCCTTTAACCCTTTCGCTGACAAGCCCTCCGAAACATTTTGCACCTCAGCTGCGATTTTTCCCATTGATTTGATTTTCAACTGCTGCGTTGCTAGCGTTTGTAAAAAGACCCCCCAAACCATATATTTTCTGAAAGCGCAGGCCCAGTGGAATAAATAGATCGAGCTACTAAATTTGTAGGCCCTGCGATAATTGCGCAAATGTTTCTCAAATTCATATTAAACCGATAAAAATACATGATTCAATTGATAAAGCACTAAATTCAGTATCAGTGTACAAAATAAATTACTTTCTCACCAAATCTAAAAGATAAAACTGTATTGAGTTAATAAATATCAAATATTTGCAAATTTGAAATTGCGCCTTTTCGCGAAAAAGGTAAAAAAAATTAAGGAACGCAAAACTGTAAATAAGCGATTTATGTTATAAATGTTTTTTGCGCTGTGTTGGTGTTGTGATAAAATGATACAGGCGTATATTTAATTGGAACACAAGGTATCACAACGCATGGCAATGTGTCACAAAGCTTTGCCATGCGCTGCCACAGTTAAATTAATGTTTTTTTACAAAAGAAAAAATCATGCACTGCGAAGCGTTCTAACACCGCAATGCAGTGCATGTAACATAGAGTACACCACAATATGGTGCACGTGTATGTTATATATGTGTGGGGGAGGGTGGTTTGAGCTTTCTTTTTATTAGTTAATTTTTTTACACTTTTATTTATTTTTGTAACTGTTGGGGGGACTTCGGGGAAATATTAGGGGTCTAAACAGACCCCTGACATTTCCCTTTTGAAATAGAAAGAAATTGAGGACACAGATTCCTCAATTTTTTTTTCTGCAGCCTCAGCACACAATGAATGGAGACCACTCAGTACAGAGGCTTCCCATTAATTCAGAAATTGTTGATAGTAAAAATATTTACTATCAACAGTTTCTGAATGCAGAGAAGCCTCTGTACTGAGTGCTTCTCCCTATTGAGAAATTCATGAATGAACAGGAAGTGATGTAAATCACATCCTGTTCATTCATAACTGGGGACACATAGTACTATGTGTCTCCATTTATTTACAAACACTGAAGTGATCAGTTCATCACTCCAGTGTTTGTCCTTCACACAGAGGATCGGTAAATATCTGCTAGGTTACGCACAGAGTAGCTGTCATCCTGAAACTGACAGGATGACAGCGGCTCCGCTCTCCTCCCCAACCGCCGCTCAATCATGCCGCTCGATCCTAGTGATCGAGCGGCTCGCTCCTCCGCCCCCTCGCCGGCCATTTGTCCTGGGCCCCATAGCGGGTGGTAGTTCCGCCACTGGTCAAGATCATGGAGCTCTACATCTGCTTTGCTTTGAGAGCCATTAGCTAAGCAGTAAATCCCTATACGGGAAGCGGAGGTGATTTTACACACATATGGAACGCCTGTCTGCCCGCCATGCGCTACAGGCACACAATGGTCTGCAGGCTGTGTCCTAGCACACATGTACTTTCATTCTTTCAGTTATCTGTCTGCCTTCACAGGAATTCTGACCAAACCTGACTTGATTGACAGAGGAACAGAAATGCAACTTTTGCGCACAGTCCAGAATCAGGTGTATCCTCTTACGAAGGGCTACATGACTGTGAAGTGTCGGGCACAGTTAGAAATCCAGGAAAACATTTCCCTGCAAGAAGCACTAGAAAATGAAAAAGCGTTCTTTGAAAACCATCAGCACTTCAGGTGAAGTTTATGATGATGTCTACTACCTTTTACTTGATATGCAATTCCACTTTCTCTTCAGTTCATTGAAGGACACAGCAAAGATCTTAGATCTGAACCACTGGGTTATGGTGCCACCTGCAGGAATACAATGCTGGGTCCAAAACACACACTCTACTCTGCTGTGGAACCGCTGTGAGTGTGACAGCCGCCTTCTCTGTGTGATTTTGATGAACAGAGCACCCCACTGTCATGGAGCTTCAGTGATTACACTGGGAGAGCAGCGTTCTCTCTGTGTAATCTGCAGGACTATCAGTCTAACAGCTCTGGTTTCCTTCTGCATTCATTTATGAATTAAAAAGAAGAACAAGATGTTTGAGATGCCCAATCACTTAGCAGGAACCAGGGACACAGTAAAAGGAGAGTCATGAGACTCTACAGAGAGTGTGTGATGATTGACATCTGTCACCCACCGCTGGGCTCTCCTGAAAGAATCCAAGATGAGTCCCTAGATGAAATGATTATGAGAACCTTTGTCCCACCATTACCAACAGTGTTTGCATGATCTGCGGGATAAGCTCCTGATATATAAATAATGAACAGCAATAGATATAATATCCTCCATGCTGAATACTTTAAATCGTTTTTTTTTTACTTTGGACTAACTTTATTTTATTTATAGAGCTCTTTTAGAAGATGGACTGGCTACAATCCCCAACCTGGCGGAAAGACTCACCAAAGAACTTGTGATTCATATTGCGGTAAGTAGACACGAGCTATTTCTGCTCTATCGATCTGCCAAATACTGCCCTGCCATCCATTTTGTGGAGTCAGATATTTATTGGCAGAATATACACTCACCGGCCACTTTATTAGGTACACCTTGCTAGTACCAGGTTGGACCCCCTTTTCCCTTCAGTTTCCCTTTCCCTTCATTCTTTGTGATGTAGATTCAACAAGGTGTTGGAAACATTCCTCAGAGATTTTGGTCCATATAAGTGGGCCAAGAAAATATCCCCCACACCATTACACTACCACCACCAGCCTGAACCGTTGATACAAGGCAGGAAGGATCCATGCTTTCATGTTGTTTACACCAAATTCTGACCCGACCATCTGAATGTCGCAGCTGAAATGGAGACTCATCAGACCAGGCAACGTTTTTCCAATCTTCTATTGTCCAATTTTGGTGAGTGTGTGTGCGAATTGTAGCCTCAGTTTCCTATTCTTAGCTGACAGAAGTGGCACCCGGTGTGGTCTTCTGCTGCTGTAGCCCATCTGCTTCAAGGTTCGATGTGTTGTGCGTTCAGAGATGGTATTCTGCATAGCTCGGATGTAACGAGTGGTTATTTGACTTACTGTTGCCTTTCGATCATCTCAAACCAGTCTGCCCATTCTCCTCTGACATCAACAAGGCATTTCCGTCCACACAACTGCCGCTCACTGGATATTTTCTCTTTTTCGGACCATTCTCTGTAAACCCGAGAGATGGTTGTGTGTGAAAATCCCAGAAGATCAGCAGTTTATGAAATACTCAGACCAGCCCGTCTGGCAGCAACAACCATGCCACGTTCAAAGTCACTGAAATCCCCTTTCTTCCCCATTCTGATGCTCGGCTTGAACTGAAGCAAGTCCTCTTTACCACATCTAGATGCCTAAATGCATTGAGTTGCTGCCATTTGATTGGCTGATAAGCAATTGGTACAGGTGTACCTAATAAACTGGCCGGCGGGTGTAAATCACCCTACTGTTTGGTTAGCAGATATTTCTCCAAATGGTTACACCATCGCTTAAAGCACTTCTCATTACTCAAATAAACCTTCCTGCACATAAAACATCAAAATAGTAATGTATATATAGAATATTACATGCCTAGGTACAACCCATGGGGAGTCCCTTGCAGCCACCTACCCAATATCACTTTCAAGGCTACCAAAATTGAAAGTACTTTGAAATCCTGATCAGAATATTGAATTTAAAAACCATTTTGTTGTTGTTGAGTTCAATTCCTGATCCACCCTGCTAATTTATGACTTCCTAATCTTAACACACTCATATATACCATATGGTTTAGGTCTGGGAGTGGCTGTTATCCCTTTTATTATACAGGTGAAACTCGAATAATTAGAATATCGTGCAAAAGTAATTGCAGTAAGTGCTGCAAAAGGGGCCCAAACCAAGTACTGAGTACATATGCATGCTTGTACTTTTCAGAGGTCCGATATTGTTCTATGTCCAATCCTTGTTTTATTGATTGCATGTAATATTCTCATTTTCTGAGATTGTGGATTTGGGGTTTTCATGAGCTGTAAGCCATAATCATCACAATTATGACAAATCACGGCTTGAATGATCTCGCTTGGCATGTAATGAGTCTATCTCATATATTAGTTTCACCTTTTAAGTTGCATTAGTGAAATAAATGAACTTTGCACGAAATTCTAATTATTTGAGTTTCACCTGTATATCCTGTTATACTTTTCAACAAAAATATACATTCTTTTTATAATTTTGAAATAGACTTATCTTAAATCAATGCTTATCATGGTCTTACAGGACCCAATATACCCACCTGACACCAAAGCTGGCCATAAACTAGTACAATTTTGTACAACAGCAAAAAAAAAAAAGCAGCAGGATTTTTGACTTATCAGGTTATTGGACACTGGCCAGAGCCATGAGCTCATATACCTCCTCCTGTGATATCAGTTTATAGAGGGAATAAATCATTGACATACCTTCTGTGCTGGGTGAGGCCTTCCCCAGCCCGCTGAAACTCTGACCCATCCCGATGAAGCCCCGCCCCAGCTCGGTAACCGAGCTATGTAGGGAGGAGGAAGGGAGGAGACAGGGAGGAGCCTCCCTGTCCCTCACCTGCTCGCCACTGGTCATCGAGATCAATGTCCTCACTGGTTTTTTTTTCTTCGTTTTTTTTTTTTGATTGGACAGCTTGGACCAATGGCGCTTTGCCATTGGTCTAAGCCTATACAGCTGTTGAAATCACTTGTATGCTGCCTGCTTGTGAGTTGTCTGGCCCCCTCCGTGGTCCGCCCCCCTCCCTGTCAGCTGCCTTCTTCTGTGCTGTGGTTTTCAGGGCCCCCTGTTCTTCTGGTGGGCCCCTGCCCCCACGGCAAGGCAGTTTAGGATTGAGAGCGGGAAGCAGAGCGGAGAACCTCTGTTCTCTGCTCTGCGATCAGTGACACGGGACCGCTGTACTCGCAGTGCTCCTGTGTCAGCTGTCACAGCCTGAGTTGTACAGAAGATAGAGCACGAGTGCTCTATCTTCTGTATTGGAGGGCAGGCTCATAAAGAGAGCCTGTCATCTCCAAATGCTATCACACAGGGGATTGTTAGCCCCTGTGTGATAGCAACAAAGTTAAGTGAAAAAAAGTAAAAAAGAATAAAACAAATAAAAATGGGAAGAAACAATGGTAAAAAATAAAACTGTGATAAAAAGTAAAAAAAAAAAAAAGATTAATAATAAATAATCCGCACAGGCCAACCTGTATGGGGCCCCATGATTTCAACTGGTGGCCCTGTCTCCTGGGACTACACACATGTACTACCCCGGTAACTGCCAAGGCGCTGACATTTTTTTTATGGGGGGATGGAGTGGGGGGCCGTTCATGGTTTCTTGCACTGGGGCCCTGAGGTTGCTAGTTATGCCTCTGATCAGATGGTACCTTAAGGCATCTTGTGTGGCGCCGCACCAAGCTTCATAGACATTGGGAAGGTATAATTCAGACTATAAATAGAGTGTACTCAGTAATGATACCAGTGGATCCTCAATTATGTCTTTTGGGTATCTTGTCTGGGAACTCATTTGCAGGTTTCCTAAAACTCCCTATTACTAAGCTTTTGTTTCTAGCTAGAAAATCGATAGCACAGACGTGGATATCACCTAACCCGCCTACACTTTCACAATGGACACAAATGGTCAATATGACCCTGGAAAGAGAACGGTTAACATACTGCCACAGGGGGTGTCCTATTACATTTGATAAAATGATGGAATAGATGGTTTTCATTTGAGGATCAATGTGTTCTTAAATCTTGGAAAAAAACTGTTTTTGTATCTTCTATAATAGGGAATGCTTTTTCACTATATATATATATATATATGATGTCAAAAAAGACAAAAACGCAGTATTGCAGTGTGCAATGATACCTTTCACTTTAAAAGTTATATCCACTGAATTCTCTCAATGATATGTACTTATGCACTCCTGCGCACTCCCTTTGTGATGCCACTGGTATTAAGGAACCACTGGCTGAGTATTCAGAATTCAAAACTTCCAGTCTGGAACTTTAAAGTAGAACTCTAGCCAAATGCTGTTTGTATGCTCAATGGGGAAATGTAATTTCAGTTTCCTGTTGCGTCACTAGGACAGGAAGTGAGGGTAATCTTTTTAATAGAGACACAGTCTACAGCAAACATTTACTTATAGGAGATCTATGAGGTGAGTGATTTCCACTCATCCGCATAGTTAGAGCCGACCTGTGACAAAGAAGCTGTCACAGGTCGGCTCTATCGATCGGGAAGTGAGCAGAAACATGCCGCCGATCCGCTCACTTCTCGATCGTCTCCCTGCAGTGAGCGGTGACTGTCGCTGCCCACAGGGATCCCCCCTCCCCTCTCCGATCCTCCAGCGCTGACTGGAGGAACGAGCAGGGGAGGGGGCGGGTACAGCTGGCAGAGCCAGCTGTCACTCACGCAGCTGGGTGGATCTCGACAGTAATAGCCCGCGATATACTGACTTTTGGACAGTAGAAAGGCATCATGGCACACTCACAAAACCAGCATGTAAAACAACTTGTCTCACCACTAAGGATAATGACAGAGGTTTGGATACACGTCTTCAGCCGAGGATGTGTAAGCCGCACTGCCGCGCCAAGGCACCTCTTTTAGGACCGCACTATCTCTAAACTATGAGAGTCTCCATCTTGGAGCACATGGGGGCAGAAGATATCAAATTGGGTGCAGGTTTGTCAGGAGGACGCCCAACCTCCTTAAAGGTGTGATCCCGCACATCCCATTGGCAGCTGAGAAACCCCATGCGTCGCTGCACCAAATCAGTCAAGCAAAACAAACGACAAACGCACTTGTGAGTGTGCCATGATGCCTTTCTGCTGTTTTACTGTTCAAAGCCCATTTCGTGTGCACCTTACTGTATAACTGGTAACAAATTGTTGAGTGCGTTTGTCGTTTGTTTTGCTATACTGACTTTTGGGTCACGGGAGGACGCTAGTATATGTTCTCCAGTTACCCTAAAGAAAACTATAGTTACCCCATAGTTCTCTTCTAATCCCTGTTGTCTCTCTAAACAAAGGGGTGGTGGGGGGATCTCCCCAGTAGAGAGGCTGGAGTTTTACTTTAATCTCTCTGTAATAAAGGGAGCACATGGATTCTCTATATATATCCTATAATATATATCCTCTATTCTCATATATTCTTCTATATATTTGGGGATAAAAAGATACCATTTCTATGTTTGTTTGTTTTCTTTAATTTTCCAGAGCAGATTATAGGTCTACGTAGGTATAGTATTCTTCTCCAACAATTCTCCTCTCCATTCCCAGTAAATACATATTACATTTTAATTTGTTGCAGAGAACATTGCCTAATATAATATGTCAGATCAATACTAAACTCCGTGAGGCAGAGGATAAACTGAATTTGATTGGTCGAGGTCTGCCTGATTCAGAAGATGACAAAATCCTCTTTCTTGTAAAGGTATGTGTGGATGAAACTACCTGTGGTAGCAACATAATAGACAACAGAGCACTGCATGCAACACTGATATACTATTTAAGCTGAAGCGATATCAGCCTCTTGCAGTCTCTATACAGCAAAGCTGAAGTGTGAGAGGAAGAAGCAGCAAAAGGGAGCCAATCACTTCAAATGCTGACAAGAAGCATGCTGATATAAGGAGAGGGCAGAGTGACAGAGGGATGAGCTCATCACTGTGCTGATTCTCCTTTCACTGTCCAGTCACAGGCTGGGGGCGGGTCCAGGATGGCCTGGGCTTAGAGTAAGTGGGTTTAATGATGCTGGCCATCAGACTGAGGATATCTAATGCCAGGAAGGGTTCCTTCTGAGGTTGCTAGGACTCCCTTGAGCTATGGCAGAGAAGGGGGCATTTTTCCCATTGACCACCAATGTAAACAGCTTTTTTTCCCCTTACCACCAATGTAAAGGGGCATTCTTCCTATTGACCACCAATGTAAAGAGCATTCTTCCCACTGACCACCAATGTTAGGGGCATTCTTCCTATTGACGACCAATGTAAAGAGCATTCTTCCCACTGGACACCAATGTAAGGAGCATTCTTCCCACTGGATACCAATGTAAGGGGCATTCTTCCCACTGGACACCAATGTAAGGAGCATTCTTCCCACTGGATACCAATGTAAGGGGCATTCTTCCCACTGGACACCAATGTAAGGAGCATTCTTCCCACTGGACACCAATGTAAGGGGCATTCTTTCGACTGGACACCAATGTAAGGGGCATTCTTTCCACTGACCACCAGGAGGCGGCCCTTCTCCCAATGACCACCAATGTAAAGAAGTCCTTTTTCTACTGACCACCAATTTAAGGGAGTTGGTCTCCACTGACCACCAATGTAAGGGAGCAATTTACTGACATTCAATATAAGTGGACACATCTCAAGTGACCACCTTACTATTTTCACTCCTGGATTTTACTTCTAGACATGGGTATTATTAGTGTTATCATATTATAGGTATGCGCCGATACCGTTTTTTCGGCATCGAGTACCAATATTTCTCTTTCGGCACTTGCTGATAGCATGTACCGATACCGGTACTTCCGCTCGCATGGAGCTGGCTTCCCGGGGAATCAGAAAGCCGGGCGGCGTGTCATTACCTGAAATGAAACCAAAATCCACATTAAGTCCTTCCTTTATGGTGTTGAAATGTCTAATCATTTCCATCTCAAATGTTTTCCTTTCATGGGAGTCTTTAAAATTCACTTTGAGTACTTTAATTTTGAGGTTTTGGATGGAGTGATCTTTCTGGGAGAAGTGATGTCCTGCTGGGGAGCAATTTTTGTTTTCTTCGTGTTTATTGATCGAGCTTCTATGTATCCCCTCTTCTTTGTCCCTCTCTCCCCCCTCTTTCTCCCCCCCCCCTTCTCTTCTTCTCTCTGTCCGTCTCTTTCTCTCTTCTTCTTTTCCCCATCTCTCTCTCCTTTCTCCCTCTCTCTCTTCATTCTCTACCTCACTCTGTATCCTCTCCCTAACCTCCCTCTTTCTAGCTCTCCTCTCTCTTCCCCTTTTCGCTTCTCTCTTCTTCTTTTCCCCATCTCTCTCTCACTCTCCTTTCTCCCTCTCTTTCTCTCCCCCTTCCACCCTCTCACTCCCCATTCTCTCCCCCTTCCAATCTCTCTCTCCCCAGTCTCTATCTCACTCTCTCTACTGTATCCTCTCCCCAACCTTTCTTTCCCTCCCTCCCTCTCTCTCTCCCATCTTTCTTTCTATCCTCTCTCCCGTCTTTCGCTCTGTCCTCTCTTTCTCTCTATCTCTCCCCTTTCTTTCTCTCCTCTCCCTCTCTCTCCCTCCATTCTCTCTCTCCTCTCCCTCTCTCCATTCTCTCTCTCTCTCTCTCCCTCCCTTCATTCTTTTTCTCATCTCTCAACTCTCTCCATCCCATCTTCTCTCTCTATCTTTCTCTCATTACAATAACAGAAATCTAGCACACCATGTAATCTCTTTATCTATTGTCTTTTTGTTTCCCTTATTAGATAATTACAGCGTTTACAAACACGATTACACACATAGTAAATGGGGAGCATGATGCAGCAAGTGAAGATATAAATCTCTTCAAAAATATGAGAAATCTGTTCAGTTCTTGGGACAAATTGATTAAGACTTCCAGCTCCCAATGTAAGTATACACACACGCCAGGAAGATGATTTATGTAATGAGTAGGAAAGGGTCTGTGTTGTCACTAGTAATTAAATATTTCCTTTGCTATCCTGTACTAGAGGAGCAGGTGGAATCTGACAGATTGCAACTTAGATACTTTCCTTGCATGTTATTACATCAGCAAACAGTAGAGAAGGCTTTTCCTGGTAAGCCAATAAAGGATGCCAGAGTTTATTCCACCCGGATCTCCAACGATCACCTATTTTCTGGCTGCGAAAGGTGAAAGCAGACCGAACTTTGATTTTACAAACTTGTGAAGCAGGAGGGATTTTTTTATTACAGAAGAGGCATAATATCTGGAATCCATGAAGAGTGTCATTGTCACTCACTTTAGAAATCTGTCTCCTGTCTGTGCAACAAATGGCGCAACCAGTGACACATTCATGTAACTGTCAGTAGGGATGGGCTCGATGTTCGAGTCGAGCAAGAGTTCGGCTCGAACATCAGCAGTTCATGTGTTCAGAGAACACACAAACTGTCAGGGCGTTCGGCGAGCGAATAGCCCCACAGGGCTGTGCGCTGCAGGGCACAGTACTCTGTAAGAGCCATGATTGGGCAAAGTCATGAATGAATCATGGCTCACCTGTCACATGCCGTACAACTGTAAACAGTTGGGCGGAGCTAGCTAGCTGTCACCGCTAGCTCTGCCCGATTGTTTAAATTTTGACAGCATCTGTCAGAATACCATTCTGCAGCGGGAGTTCGTCCCCCTGCCCGCAACCAACGCCCCAGGGCTTGTGGGGAAGAGGCCCTTGTCCCCATCAGCAGAGGGACAAGGTGCTTTTCAAGGGGCGACCCTCCCAGTGCCAAGGGCATGTTGCCTGCTATGGGAGGGGGGGACGACGCCAGGCCCATGCTCGGATCAAGGGTCTCGCATGGAATTTTAGGGGGAACCCCTCGTTTCCCTCCCCCCCATTTTTGGGGGTGGGGTTCCTCCTTAAAATTCCTACCAGACCTTAAGGGCCTGGTATGACTTTGAGGGGGAACCCCACGCACTTTTTTTTACATGTGGTCCCTCCTAAAATTTCTACCAGGCCTTTTTTTCTGCATAAGAACTACCTGAATTTGTTACACACATAGCAAGAAAACTGTTGCATGGCTTTCATGAAGTTGGCGCAGAACTTTCTATAGTGCCATAACACAAGAAAAGTATTGCTTTAGAATGTACATTTAGCTGTGCATGCATATCTCAGTGTACATTCTTGGCACACCTTGATGCTGGGATGAATAAACTCCCATGGGACTTATCCTGGCGTGGCCAATCAAGAAGCCTGAAGACCCTGAATCCAGAAGAAGCTGGGCAGATGTCAGAACTGGCGAGGGAGCTCACATATATCACATTGCTGGATGGAGAGTTAGAATTGGAAGGTTTATTTGCACTTTAATCACTTCCCCAGCATACAGCAACTATATTCTACACCAGGGAAATGTTTGCTGAACAGCTTGGCCTGCATTTAATGTAGAGAAAAATTAATTCAATCTAAAAAAAACAAAAACAGAATGCTATCATTACAGGTATTAGCCCCATACAGTTATCAGAATACAATATGTTTCGCTAAAGTAGACCTTTAAAAAACTGTTTTATATCTGGAGTGTCTCAGAAGGGAAAATCTCAGCAGGGAGGTATAGCAGTGTGGTTTAAAGTGACATTAAAGTCACAATTTTCTGTCCTCCCCCCTGGTGCCAGTCTCTGATCCAGTGCAGACTCCTCGTGTCCCACGGTGTCTGTCCAGTGTGCATGCTCCCGGCTGCATGCATTCACCTCCAGTGTGCTTCTTCGCTTCTCTCCGCTGAAGATCTCTACTGCGCATGCGCCTGCCCCATCATCCTGCCCGGCTGTACGAGAAGCCTCAGATCTTCAGACAAGAGCGAGCAGCGGAGACTCGGGTAAGTTTTATCCTTTTTGGTAACTTTCTTTAAATGTTTTTGCATAGATCTACTGCTTGCTAGCTGTAGATCTATGCAAAAAGAAAGGAGAGTTTAATTCTACTTTAAGGCCATTACTGGGTAGCTGGTATTTCTACTGAAAGACATGTTTTCTTACCCTCAGATATTAAATAGCTGGTCTATTTTGGGTGTAGTTAACCTTTAAAGTGAACTTGCATCGTCCATTAAAGAATGTAAATTAACATTTTGCGTTTACAAAATGTGATGCTATTACCTATATTTCTCTTTGAATTGGTTCATTTATGCTTAGGGAGGACTATAAATCCTTGGCCCGGCTGTATAGCGGCCCTTAAAAAAAAAATCAAACGTCAGAAATCTGTAGAATACCTTTCTCAGGCACAGCTCCAGGGCTGCTTAATGTTGATCTACATTTCAGAACAAAGGTGCCCACTCCTAATTCTCAGACCAAACTGTCAGACTAATGATCGACAGCCAGATTAATGTTGTCTTAATGCCGCCATTTCTCTTTGGTAAAGTGTTGACCCATACCGATGCCTGAGGGTTGTCGGATCATACCTAAACAGCCTGCCACCCTCAAGGGTCTTTGGTGGCTTAGGGGTTAGGGTCACATTGTAAAGAATCAAAATCATGTTCAAAGAAAAATATGAATAAACAAACACTTATAAATCACATTCAGATAGATATTTCAGGTGTGTGGCAATGACATTTTGGCATTGGCTTATTCCCAGAAAGCAGTTTACAAAGTATACTAGGCTAGTAGCTTTGATTCAAATGCAGAAGAGGGAAATAAGAAAAGGTTCCAAGCTTCCATTAGTATTCCCAAATGCTACAGAGCAGGGATGTTCTTATTGACTGACACAAAGCTATCTACAAAGTGGTTAGTTAATTATGAGTTGCTAATATATTCAAATTGCTTTCCAGAATCATAATGAAAGTTATGTAAGAAGCAACATCATTATGGCAGTAAATCCAAACCTGTGAATCATGGGGATAACTGCAGAGCCATCAAGCTATTTTATCTGGAGAACATAAGCGGAGACTGAGAGCCCGCCAGCCAGCTTAGTCACTGTATGCAGGATGGGCTGAAGCAATTTCTTGCAAACCTCAAGTAGAATCAATGATCCATGTGATTAGCTAGTAGTATTGTGCGGTAGTGTTTATGAACAGCTCCTGGTTCCCCGCAATTTGGATCTACATCAGTTCTTAATTGCGTTTCAGCTACAATAGCGTCAAATGGCTGCGGGTAAGCAAGCTGGATTAGTGCCCCTCCCTCACCTTGATTGTGCATGGATGTCTTCTAATACAGAAAAGTGCTAGGCTTTCTGAACAGAATATCCAGAATCCTTTACAAAAGCAAGAGTATGAAGGCGCCCTGTGAAAAAAATTCAGTTACAAGAATTAGCAGTCATATAGCATATATATAGTCATATATATAGCAGACTGTAACAATATAAAAAAAGTCACTTGATGAAATTTTTTACGTCAATACAGACAGAAGTGAATTAAATACTTATTGGAGTATTTCCACTTTGATATTTCAGTTGTGCATGAACTGAAGAAGGACAAGAATATTTATGACAATCAGTACCGTGGACGGGAGCTCTATGGGTTCATCAACTACAAGAGATTTGAGAACATCTTGGAGAAGCAGATACTGTCAATTCAGGAACCTGCCATTAAGATTCTGCATGAAATCAGCAGTAAGATTGTATTGAAACTGAGCTGGACAGTAACCAGTGTCAAGTTTATTAGGCACACTTATATCGTACCCATAAAGAGTGCATATAATCAGCCACATGGTCACAGGTATATGTGTGTCACGATCTGGGATCAGGCTCGGAGTCCAGCAGCTGAAGCAGCAAGCAATTCGTAGTATAACAGGCCGGGTTTGGTACACAAGCAGACGGTAGTAGTATAGGAGCAGGCAGAAGCGTAGTCAGAGATCAAGCCGAGGTCAGTAGCCAAAAGGTTTCCGGTATGAAGCAGAAGACGATGAGAGTAGTCGGTGAATCAGCAGCCAAAGGTCGTTACACAAGTAGCAGTATGAGCAGATTATAGCACAGAGGGAGCAGGAAGCAAGATATTGGCAGGAGCACAATGATCTGGCAAACAGGAAGTACAGAGGCATGGCTTAAATAGGAAGTTCAAGGGAGGAGCAAGGAGTTCAGAGTTCAGCAGAAACTAGGTTTACCTGAGCATTACACAGGAGATCAGACAAGGAGCTATCCCAGGTTCTAAGGTGGCTCAGCAGGTAGAACCACTGCCAGCTACAGCAGAAGCCCTGGGTTCAGATCCGGTTCCTGATACTGTGACATTCAAATGATTCTAAGTGTGTTTCATAGTGTAAAGAAAAAGCTTTTTTTTTTTTAGGGGGTTATTCACTTAAGCTGCCGAAGGCAGCCGAGTGAATAACCGAGCTGAAGCCAACTGAGCCGAATGGCATTTGGCTATTCACTTCAGCTCTGTACATCAGGCTAAAATCAGCCGTACATCGTCTGGTTTCGGTCAGCCCAACATGCCCTGCATGTTCGGCTGTGCTGAAGTGACGCCGTTCGACTCAGCCGATCCAACATCTGGCTGAGCTGAACTTCCGGAAGTCCACTTGCTGCCGTTTCTCATAGGGGCCGAACGGCAGTGAGTGAACTGAATAGCCGAGTTATTCTGCTCCCTACCTCTGAGGTGCTTCGGCAGACCTTTCTGCCCGCCTCGGCTGTGACTACGGCTCAGCCGAGCTGAAGCATAAGCATATGTGAGTAGCCCGTAAAGCAGCCCTTCGGTTCGACTGAACCGAAGGGCTCCGGCTGCCGAAGTATAAGCTGAAGCTACGGCTAGATCCTTCGGCTCCTTCGTGAATAACTCTATTAGTTTTTTAAAAGGTAGATGTGTTAGAACCGCTGTTAGGTTTTTTTTATTGCTGTCTCTGTTCCCACTGGCGAGATTCACTCTCTCTTTTGATCCTGGTGACCACTCTCACTTATACAGAAAGTGATGGGAAATCTGAATTTTTTGAGTTATTGCCAGAACAAAAAGGTGAGGGGAAATCTTCCCCTCCTCCCCCCACCCCAATAAGTTTTATTAGATTTTCCAAAGTAAACATTTTACAATAGAATCAGCAATACAAAAAAAGGATAAGATACATAAACATATCAAGCATAAAAAAAAGAAGAACAAAAGATGGGGAAAACACAAGTATGTTTAAGATATAAATATCATTACAACCAGAGAGAATGAGTAAATGCTAGAAAAGGTTTCAGATCCCTACTTAAAGTGACATTAAAGTCAGTTTTTTCCCCTCCCGCCAATGTTAGTGTGAGCACTTACCTTAAATGATGTCTCTTAATCCGATCATCTTCTTCTTTCCTGATGTTTTCATCTGTCCCTCCAGCGGTGCGGGGGCGGCTCTCCGATCCAGCGCTGACTCCTCTGTGCTTGCTAGCATTTCCGATCCCGCGGTGTCTGCATGCGGGTGCACGCGTCCATAGACTTACCTTGCGTCTCTCCTCGTCTCCCGGCCGAAAATCCGAACTGCGCATGCGCCCGCCCAAAGATGCTTTGCGGCGGCCCGAGCAGTTTCAGATTCTCGGGCGGGAGCGCGTGGCGATAACGGGGAAAGTTTAAAACGCCGTAAAAGCGTTGTTTTTTTTAAAGAAACTTTTTGCTTATATCTACTGCTTGCTAGCCATATATTTCCAAAAACACCGGAGGGTTTAGAACCCCTTTAAAGAACTATGAGGTGAGTGAAAAATCACTCATCCTCATAGTTCGAGCCCATGTGTGACAAAGAAACTGTCACACGTCGGCTCAATAGATCGGGGAAGTGAGTGAACACATACTGCCGCTCACTCACTCACTTTTTGATCATCTCCCTGCAGAGAGCGGTGACTGTCAGTCACGGCCCCCTGCAGGGATTCCCCTCTCCGATCCTCCAGCGCTGAGAAATAAGTAGACAGAGAAAGTAAATTAAATAATATGTGGATATAAAAAAGCTATTATCTTTATACATGTATGAAACTGTATATGGTCCCTTCTGGTGAGTGATGGTGTCACTTTAATGGTCACTATTTTATAATTGATTTGACTTCTCTGCCTGTTTTTTTTTTTTTTATATAGACTTGGTACAAATCTGTTGCACACTGGAAGCAGCAAAATGGTTTGAGAACTATAAAAATCTGCATGCTTCTGCTGTGGTAAGGCTGATTAATTGACATAAAGAGTAAAACATTTCAAATGCTAAAAACGGACTTGCATCGTCTATTCGACATCCGTGTGCTTAAGCCCTCATTGCCTTGTTGTGCATTTATTTTTTACAGGACAAAATTCAAGATATTTCCCACGAACTGGAGCAGCAAGCTGAAAACACAATTAAATTACAGTTCCAGATGGAGGGAATCATCTACTGTCAGGACTCTATCTACTGCAAAACTTTGTCAAAGGAGAGAACAGAGGGGGCATCTAGGGCATCTGGGAGCAGAGTGCATGAACAGGAACAAACTCAGCTGTCAATGGAGGAACTGGCCTGTCATTTACAGACCTATTTAACGGTGAGTCCCCTTGCACAATTAATATCTGCCGTAGCGCAATGTGAGAAAATAACTAACAATGCTAATAATGAGTATAGGGCATTATTCATATAGGGATTACGTATGAATGTGAAGGACGTAAGTGATAACTGATTTTCTATATATTCATTTGTTCAGTTTGAGAATGTACGCAGCTCCGGCTGATCCTTCGGCTAGCTTCGGCCGCTGGACCCCTTCAATTCAGTCGAACCGAAGGGCTGCTGTAGGGGCTATTCACTATAGCCCGTACAGCTCCCGAAGGTGGACGAGCGGCTCAGCTGAGCCGAAGGCATATGCGAACGCCTCGCATATGATCAGCGTCCCCAGGTGACGCTGAACTGTCATTAAGCAATGTGACGTCACGGCTGGCTCCGCCCAGTTGTTGTTCCTTGGCTGGGACCTGCTAGCAGGTCCTGGCCAATAGGAAACAGTTGGGCGGAGCTAGCTGTCACTGCTAGCTCCGCTCAATTGTTTCTTTTTTTTAAACAAATCTTCATTTTTTTAAATTTATAATTTATTTACATTTTTAAAAAAAACTTTTTTCACTGATTTGCTATTCTGCTCGTACCACGGAGGTACCGAGCAGAATAGCCAAGCGGAATGCCGCTCGGCGGCATTCGGCTATTCACTCACTGCCGTTCTGCCCCTATGAGATTAGGGGGCGAACGGCAGCGAGTAGCCTGCCGGAGCTTCGGCTCAGCCGGTCCAGATGTTGGATCAGCTGAGTCTAAGTCCTTCTGCACTTCTGCTCAACCGAAAGCTGACCGAAGTGCGGCTGAAGTTAGCCAATGTACGGCTGATTTCTGCCGATGTACGGCTGAAATCAGCTGTACAAGCCTGAAGTGAATAGCCGAACAGCTCACTTCACTTCGGGTTTGTTATTCACTCGGCTACCATTGGCAGCTTTGTGAATAACCCCCTATATGTTTAGGTTATTGGCTGAACATATGTATCTCATCTATAAAGTTGGTGAAGAGGGCTGGGACAACCCCTCTCATTCCTAATTACTGAGGACGTCTGTGGGGGTCACTTTGTGTAGAATATTCTAAATCAAAGTTTATGAAGTGTTTACAAACTATGAATTATATCTCTTTCTTGTAATATTTCTTGATTAGGTCATTAATATGAGAAAGCACATTGTATAATGTAGAACTATATTGGTATATGCAACATTACATGGTTTAAATGATAGTTATGAATGCATTTAACTTATAGCTGAAGTTATTAGGAAGGTGGGGGCACTCCTCCCCCCATCCCCCTCACTCCTATTAGTGGTCTTAAGAGTATCAGATCCCAGAGCTTGTCATGTTTTAATATGTTACTAAGGGGCTATGCATGGCAGATGGGCGATACATTCTCACAAAGGAAAAGGGACCGATTTTCACATTGGTAGGCACTTACACTCAGACACGATGCAGATAACTACACACAAACACAACTATATACTTAAACATTAACATAACTATTTTTAGATTTTGTTTTATGCCATTTATCGTGTAATTAAACACATTTTTTAGTTTTATGCAAGAACTGAAGCAATTTTCTCTTTTGAACTCCTTCTGCCCTATTTCTTTAAGAGAACAAGAGTATGGTATAAATAAAAATAAATCATATTCTACACGCATTCCATGGCAATTGGATTAAGGTGACCGAGTTGCCCTTGTGTTTTAAATGCTGGGGCATGTTCCTGACTCTTATTAGAGTGGAAGAAGCTGATATGATGAGCCGCATAACACTGTTAACATTAGAGAATACGTCCGTTTGAATGCAACTAACTCCTATGAGAAATAACATGACCTGGATAAATGAGAACCTTCACAAACAAACACAGGGGCACCATTCCTCCGAGTGACACAGGGGCACCATTCCTCCAAGTGACACAGGGTCACCATTCCTCCGAGTGACACAGGGGCACCATTCCTCCGAGTGACACAGGGGCACCATTCCTCCAAGTGACACAGGGGCACCATTGCTCCCACTGACACAGGGGCACCATTGCTCCCACTGACACAGGGACACTATTCCTCCCAGTGACACAAGAGGACCATTCCTAACACTGACACAGAGGCACCATTCCTCGCACTTACGCAAAGGCACCATTCCTCCCATTGATTCAGGGCAGCATTCCTAACACTGACACAAGAATGACGCAGAATCATTTATTACTCCCTCTGATGCCGGACCATTGTTTGCTCACACTATATGGCCCAAACAGTCTGGCAGGCAGTAGCATGGCTCTTTGTTTTAAAAGTTTGAAGACCTCAGTTCTATCTCTTCCTTCTCTAAAACAGGAAAATGAAAAACATTTTTCAACTTATTTAACAATGTCTTTTTTTTGTTTTTGTTTTGTAGGAAACGATGACTCGTCTGTCTAATCAGATTCCTCTCATTATTCAACATTACATTCTGAAAGAGTATGCGGGAAAACTGCACAATCAGATGATCCTTCTGATACAAAACAAGCAGAACACGCATCTCCTCGAGGAAACGCATGAACTGGCAGAACAGAGGCACACGCTAAAGAACCAAATTCAGCGCCTTAGCCAGGCCCAAAAGCGTTTAACAACATTCTCAGGAAACAGAGGACTCGGTCAATAAAATCTAACTGAATTCATGTGCCTTGTAAAAGGAAATATTAAAGTAACACTAAATCAGGAGTTAAATCTTAAAAATGCATTTACTATTAACAACAATGTATCTTATTTGTGTATCACTCGGCTGTAGATCCTCAAATCATCTCAGAATTGGTGCCGACACTGTCCTTCCTTCTGGAGGGGGGCTACTTTTGTTCCTCATGGTCCCTCATGTCTCACTACATATCAGTAAACTAAACGTGAGATTGTAGTCCATCACAGGAGTGAGCTTGGAGCGGTGACTACTTTACAACACACACACAGGGACCATGGGGAACAAAAGTAGCCCCCCTCCAGAAGGAAGGACAGTGTCGGCACCAATTCTGAGATGATTTGAGGATCTACAGCTGAGTATACACAAATAAGATACATTTTTGTTAATAGTTCAGGTACTTGAATGTATTTTTGAGATTTTAAATGATATTAAAGTCAAAAGGATTTAAAGGAGAACTATGAGATGAGTGATTTCCACTCACCTCATAGTTCTAGCCGACCTGTGACAATGACACTGTCACAGGTCGGCTCAGTAGATCGGGAGGTGAGCGAACACATACCTGGCCCCATCTTCTTCTTTCTCCAAACTAGGGAAGCTGAGAGACTTGGAAGCAGCTATTCAGAAACATGATTGTTAGTATTTGGGCAAAAAAAGTAAAGCAATACTTTGCTTGGCGATATATATGTGTTTGATCTTGATTCATTATTGAAAAAAGTTTGAGAGTTTAATACTACTTTAAATCATGGGTTAAAGGAGAACTATGAGGTGAGTTAAAATCACTCACAGTTCGAGCCGACCTGTGACAATGAAACTGTCACACGTCGGCTCAATAGATCGGGAAGTGAGCGAACACATACCATCGCTTGCTCACCTCCCGATCATCTCCCTGCAGAGAGCCGTGACTGTCACGCACGGCTCCCTGCAGGGATTCCACCACCTCTCTGATCCTCCAGCGCTGACTGGCAGAACGGACGGGGGAGGGGGCGGGTACAGCTGGCTCTGCCTCTAGATAGGCAGAGCCAGCTGTCAATCCCGCAGCTGGGTGGATCCAGACAGTAATGTCGGGATCCGTTCCGGCTGCGGCGTCTCAGTATACCGCGAGCTGTAGCTCGCGGTATACTGTGCTTTGGGTCACAGGAGAACGCTAGTTTGTGTTCTCCCGTGACGCTGGGGATAACTATGTGGAAAAGCACTGACCCCATAGTTCTCCTTTAGGCCTGGTTCCCACCTGGGCGTTTTACCGCGCGTAGGAACGCACTGCAAAACGCCCTACGCCCAAAGAAGTACAGGAGCTTCTTTGGGGCGTATTTTCCGCGCGTATCCATTGTGATACAGCCAGGTACCCCTCGGAAACGCGCGTATGTTGCGCGGTTTTTACAGCGAATCGCGGTAAAAATGCGCGACAAACGCGCATATTCGGTACGCCTAAGTGTGAACCCAGCCTTAAGTGTCACCTTAAAGCTTCCTCACATCTCCTCCTGTCATCTCCCTCCAATCTACATTCTGCTCGCTCTGTGGAAGGCGCACACATGTCAGCACCAGAGGCTTCTCTCCAAAAGGAAATCTCCTGTGCTTTCTCTACAATTCAGTTAGAGCAAGGAGTGCGGGCGAGGGGGGCATGGGAGTGTGAGCAGAGCTGAGGAGGGAAGGGGAAGGACCCGGTCTATAAATAGAGATGTGTGCAGTGGGAGCTCTACGCGCCGTGGCTTATGGGAGATGTAGTGCGGGAGAGCGCCGCGCTGTCATAGAAAGAAGGTGCACTGCTGGAGGAGTGACGGGAGCGCATCCAACCGTTTTTTTGAACAAAATATAGGTAAGATTGCAATCTAAAAATAGAAATTAAAGTGGGATTATGTTAGGGGCTATACGCAGAGAACTGCAAAGTCAAAAAAAGTTTTGAGTTTTGTGTCACTTTAAATACTCATCTCTCCCGCTGCCCGCATTACCGATCTCTGCTGTAGGGAAGATAAAATACTGGCTGAGGATCCTGTAGAATCTACATTATTTTGGGAGTTCCGATTTCCTGGTCCCGATGGGCACTGTGCTCCCTCTAATCAGCCCCTATGTACAGGACACAGTAGGGATATTGGGGTTGGCAGACAGAGCCGCTGAAAGCAGCAGGAGAACAGGAAATCAACACTCTCAGAAACAATCAGGTTTTGCAGCTTATTCAGCCAAGTTGCTCTTCACTACTGCAGAGATCCGCATGGCAGCAGGAGAGAGGAGATTCAATGTCTGCTTTGCTGGGTAATACAACTAAATAAATATAGTTCTATTTTAGCAACAGAGTTCACCCTAATAGCATCACCCATTAGCTTCTTATTGGAAAAAAAAAAATAGACTGGTCATGCATTTGCCCACTGGGAAGATGGGATATATAAAACAGAGTAAGCCCCCATTCACACTTGTGCAATACAACTTTGCATGGGCGGTGCAGTGCGTTTCAAGGGCTTTGCAGTAGGGAGGCATCTAAATTGCACTAAAGAAGTGCATGACCTTTTCTTTTTTCAACAACTTATGGTAACAAGTTAAGATGCGTTGTGGTGTAATGCAATGCACATGTGATGGCTAGGTGCATTGCGGTGCCATTAGGAAGTAATGACAACGCAGGACACCTAATTAGATGCAGTAGGCAGACCCAGAGATACAGCAGGCAGACCAACAGTGTCATTTGTTAACTTGTGCGTTGCGGGAACGCATCTATTGCTGTGTTGCATAGGTATTAACAGGTGCTAGCAGAAAGGGGGCATAGTTGGCTTTCTTGGAGAAAATGCTGCTCTCTCCAGGGCTAGTCACCAGTGGCGCAAAAACCGGGGAGGGGTCCATGTTCAAGAGTGTGGCTGCCCTGGGCACAGAGATTGGGGGGAGGCGCTGGCCTGCCGAGCAGTGAACACATTTATGCCATTGAAGCCAGTTAAACACTGCATGCAGGGTCACATGAAGCACAGAGGGAGCGGCGGTGTGCGGACCTTAGAGTGCAATACGTCTAGCAATATCCTCTTGCACGCTCAGCTAGGTTGAGCACAGCGAGATGAAGAATTTCACGCATACGAATCTGTTCGTCAGGGCGCGAATTGAAGCGTGCAGCCAATCAGATTCCCCCAGGCAAAGGTGTCTGGTGAGGGTCCAGGAGAGAAGTCGGCTTTGTATTGTTTTCTGTCCTGCACTAGTTTTTTTTGTGACATATGCCAGGAATGAGAGCTATGTAGAAAGAAAGAATAAGATATGTTCAGTAAATATTCATTTAAACAATATTATTTAATCAATGATTAAATGATGAAAAATATGTAATAAATCAATGTTAATTAATATTTAGTAATTAAATATTTAAATGATCAATGTTTAATAATTAAAAATATATAATAACTAATAATATTTAATAATTAAATCTCATGAAAATGCCAAGTATCTGCACTGGTACTCGAAAAGTATCTGTGCATCCCTATTAAATAATAATAATAATAATAATTATAAAATATAAATTGATTCAATATGTAATAAATGGTCCTGAGCCCAGGGTTTCTGACTCCATTGTATTGTAGAGTCCTGAGTCCATTGCACTGCAGAATCCTGAGTTAATTGCTATCCTGAGGCAGTAGGGTTGTGGGGGCCCATCAACAAAATCTTGCCCAGAGCCCAATTAATATTAAAGATGGCCCTGCAATTAGTGGCTGAACACAATTAAGCAGGCAAATTATGCGGCCTTTCTCTGGGTTCAATTGAGGGGTGCAAAATTTTGTCCTGCCCCGGGCAACTGCTAGTGACACGACACAAAATCATATACCCAAATGCTTTCCTTTTGGTCATATAAACAGCACAGGAGGAAGCTGGAGCAGGAAAAAAAACCTGTGTTTTACCAAACTTCATGACATGAAGAACAGAACGACTTACAGTACATGAGGAAGCTGAAATGTTACTTTTGATGTACTTGTTACACACATAACCACGATGATTCCCAGCATAATCATGAATTACAGCATTGTATACAATGAGAAAAGTATTATAATTGTAAATGAAATATCCATACAATAAAAGATTGTGTTTATGATTAGAAAAGTCTGTGTCTGTTGTCTGTGTTCTCATGATTTTACCAATCATGTGTAACAGTGGTAAAAAAAAACAGTGGGTATCAGAAGGTACAGTACAGCTATCTCTGTACATAATAAATTAAACTGTTATATTTAAGGGTATGCCTTCATTTTCACCACCGATGTTGTAAAAAGTAAAGGCGTAATAACCCTGAAGACTTAAGACACATAGAAGATTTCAGAGGATTCCTCTAATTTGACTTCCAGTTCTATACAGACTTCTGCCAAAAGCACTGGGCTAATCAATTCAACCCCCACGTTCAGAATGCAACAGTAAGCTGTGATTGGAAATGAGGTCTGGGCACCCCAATACTAAGTAAAAAACCCCTTGTTGAAATTCACCACTTCTAGTTATAATTTATTCAGATCATAGTTACATAGTATTTGAGGTTGAATAAAGACATTAGTCCATCAAGTACAACCTATTAGGATCTCATTCTAGGAGTACCTGTACCCCTGTATATTACCTGTACCCCTGTATATTACCTGTACCCCTGTATATTACGGTCCCTTAAGAAATCGTCCAAAAGTTAATTTTAGATCCCCCCATCAAATATGTGTTCTGTTGAAGAGCGTCTTCAAAGCTTCAGTTCACCCTAATGACCAAAACAACAGAGTTGATTTTTTTCAGGCCCCTTTATGGATGGCGGGAATTGGCCCTGATGGTTTTTATAGCCCTCATCATAGCACTAGCTAGCCAGCTTCCAATTGATTATTCCTGGACAGCTCAGTTAATCACTAAAGATCGCCTGACTGATAACAAATGATGGGTATCTCCCCCCTACTAGCTCACATTAGTTTCACAAATGTACTCATTATTCATTCATTTTAGACACACATTAACCCTTCTGTGGCAGGCATACCTGACAGATACACTATATTGACAAAAGTATTGGGACACCCCTCCAAATCATTGGCCACAGGTGTATAAAATCCCGCACCTCGGCATGCAGACGCTTCTACAAACATTTGTGAAAGAATGGGTCGCTCTCAGGAGCTCAGTGAATCCAAGCGTGGTACAGTGATAGGTTGCCACCTGTGCAATAATTCCGTCTGTGAAATTTCCTTGCTACTTAATATTCCGCGGTCACCTGTTAGTGGTATTATAACAAAGTGGAAGCAACTGGGAACAACAGCAACTCAGCCACGAAGTGGGAGGCCATGTAAAATAACAGAATGGGGTCAGATATGAACACAGAAAAGCGCCAAAAAGGACTACTCCGCCAGTATGGACCAATATAAGCACAAGTATAATCAGAAACAAGTCTGTTAAAAAATATATAAATAATAAAAAGCACGTGTGTAGAAAGGTCTGCAGGATGCTGCCCCCAAACCAGCCAGGGAGACCGCAAAATCTAGGGAAAAAAACACAAACAGGGGGCGCCTTTCCTGGTGCAGACAAATTTGTTAAGATCAGGATCAAAGGTAGATAAAAAACATACTCCCAAAATTCAGCATGATAACGATATAAAAAGTAAGTCCATGGACCCAACAAAAAGTCTATGGAAGCTGCACACTCGTGTCTATGTGTCAGCAGAGGAGACTGTGTGATGACTCGTTTCCGGGGTCACGCCCCCTTCATCAGATGCCGACCACCCCCGTCCCATGTGCTAAATATAGTGGCAACTAGCCAATTGGTAGGTGTGCAGGAACAAAATCGGCTCAGACCGCAGCTGCTTGGAATGTGTATAGAGTGTCATCCATGACTATAGAGGTGGAGCCCTGTCCTGTGACTAACGGGACAGCCCTTCCTGGCGCTGGACCAATCACGAGGAGACTATACGTGGGCTCGCCTAGAGGGAGTGGCCCATGTTATCGTCCAATCAACGGGACGATAACAGTGGCTAGTTGCCACTATATTTAGCACATGGGACGGGGGTGGTCGGCATCTGATGAAGGGGGCGTGACCCCAGAAACGCGTCATCACACAGTCTCCTCTGCTGACACATAGACACGATTGTGCAGCTTCCATAGACTTTTTGTTGGGTCCATGGACTTACTTTTTATATCATTATCATGCTGAATTTTGTGAGTATGTTTTTTATCTACCTTTGATCCTGATCTTAATAAATTTGTCTGCACCAGGAAAGGCGCCCCCTGTTTGTGTTTTTTTCAACAGAATGGGGGCAGCCTATGCTGAAGAGCACAGTGCTCAGAAGTCGCCAACTGTCTGCAGAGTCAGTAGCTACAGACCTCCAAACTTTGTGAGGCCTTCAGGGGTTGGACTTGGCCCCTTAGTTGCAGTGAAAGGCATCCACTTAAGGCATCAGCATACCAAGATATTTTGGACAATTTCATGCTCCCAACATTGTGGGAACAGTTTAGGGATGGCTCCTTCCTGTTCCAACATGACTGCGCACCAGTGCACAAAGCAAGGTCCATAAAGACATGGATGAGTGAGCTTGGGGTGGAGGAACTTGACTGGCCGACACAGAGTCCTGACCTCAACCCGATAGAACACCTTTGGGATGAATTAGAGCGCAGACTGCAAACCCGGCCTTCTCGTCCAACATCAGTACCTGACCTCACAAATGGTCCAACATTCCCATAGACACACTCCTAAACCTTGTGGACGCCTTCCCAGAAGAGTTGAAGCTGCTATAGCGGCAAAGGGCAGAGCCAACTCAATATTGAACCCTACGTACCAAGACTGGGATGCCATTAAAGTTCATGTGCGTGTAAAGGCCGGCGTCCCAATACTTTTGGCAATATAGTGTATGTCAAGTTTGGAATCTATACAAAGCTAATTTCACAACACACAATCTAGGGTTTATCAAGTGGTAATATGTGAGCATGCATAGAAAAATATGGGTATTGTTAGGAAAATGAGAGTTTGGGTGGGGCAGACGAGAAATCATAAAATGCCTCAGCCCTCCTGCTTTACTCCCCTGAGCCGTTCTGATTGTAAAGGGTGCTTGCTGAGTGACACCCCCTAGGGGACCCACAAAAAGCTGCTGCACAAGGCAGTTAGGAGACTCCTTTGCACAATTGTAGTGCCTCGACCCCCAAAGGCATGTGGTGAACCCCAGAAGCAGTGATGGCTGACATTTCACGCTCAGGGATGGATCCTTAGCCGGGTTGAGGGATGTGAACAGTAAATTGGGCACCAGTGACTTTAAGTTATTTTTTAATGCTTTAACCCTTTCGCTGCCAAGCCCTCCGGAACATTTTTCAAATCAGCTGGCCAAGCCATTTTTGAATTTTCTGCAATTTTTTCCTATTGATTTGATTTTCAACAGTTTAGGGATGGCTCCTTCCTGTTCCAACATGACTGCGCACCAGTGCACAAAGCAAGGTCCATAAAGACATGGATGAGTGAGCTTGGGGTGGAGGAACTTGACTGGCCGACACAGAGTCCTGACCTCAACCCGATAGAACACCTTTGGGATGAATTAGAGCGCAGACTGCAAACCCGGCCTTCTCGTCCAACATCAGTACCTGACCTCACAAATGGTCCAACATTCCCATAGACACACTCCTAAACCTTGTGGACGCCTTCCCAGAAGAGTTGAAGCTGCTATAGCGGCAAAGGGCAGAGCCAACTCAATATTGAACCCTACGTACCAAGACTGGGATGCCATTAAAGTTCATGTGCGTGTAAAGGCCGGCGTCCCAATACTTTTGGCAATATAGTGTATGTCAAGTTTGGAATCTATACAAAGCTAATTTCACAACACACAATCTAGGGTTTATCAAGTGGTAATATGTGAGCATGCATAGAAAAATATGGGTATTGTTAGGAAAATGAGAGTTTGGGTGGGGCAGACGAGAAATCATAAAATGCCTCAGCCCTCCTGCTTTACTCCCCTGAGCCGTTCTGATTGTAAAGGGTGCTTGCTGAGTGACACCCCCTAGGGGACCCACAAAAAGCTGCTGCACAAGGCAGTTAGGAGACTCCTTTGCACAATTGTAGTGCCTCGACCCCCAAAGGCATGTGGTGAACCCCAGAAGCAGTGATGGCTGACATTTCACGCTCAGGGATGGATCCTTAGCCGGGTTGAGGGATGTGAACAGTAAATTGGGCACCAGTGACTTTAAGTTATTTTTTAATGCTTTAACCCTTTCGCTGCCAAGCCCTCCGGAACATTTTTCAAATCAGCTGGCCAAGCCATTTTTGAATTTTCTGCAATTTTTTCCTATTGATTTGATTTTCAACTGCTGCGTTGCTAGCGTTTGTAAAAGACCCCCCAAACCATATATTTTCTGAAAGCGCAGGCCCGGTAGAATAAAAAGATGGTGATACTAAATTTGTAGGCCCTGCGATAATTGCGCAAATGTTTCTCAAATTAATATTAAACCGATAAAAATAAGAACAGCCAAAACAGGGAGAGGGGGTATAGGGCAAGCAAGCAGTAGATATTTGCAAAAACATTTTTGTTTAAAAGTTACCAAAAAGGTTATTACTCACCTCTGTTTTCGCCACTCGCTCCTGTCCGAAGATCTGAAGATTCTCGAGCGGCATGCGCAGTACAAATCTTCGGCAGGGAGAAGAGGAGAGACTCGCTGTAAGTCAATGCACACAGCCCTGAGCGTGCACACTGGACAGACACCGTGGGACAAGAAGAGACAGTAGTCTGCGCTGGATCAGAGACCAGCACCAGTGCTGGAGGGATTGCCGAATACAAGTGGAAGGAAGAAGATGATCGGATCAAGAGGCATCATTTAAAGTAAGTCCTTAAAGCAGCATGGGAGGGGGGATTGTGACTTTAATGTCACTTTAAGGTCTAGGTTTCAAGACTTTCTGATCCCTGCGAAGACCGAAGACAGGTACCTTGCAAGACAAGGCTGCCAGTTCCAAAACCCTCCCTGCCAAAGTGATGGGTTCAAGGAAAGCCCCATTCAACAAGGGAATTTCCTGAAATAAATTTAAAGGAGTGCTTCTAGAGAAATAAAAAATGTTCTGGTACTTCAGGGAGAGCCTTGCTAGAGGAGAAATGTGAGCTCTAGAGCATGTACAATCACTTTCTCAAACAATTCATCCCCACACAGCTACCTCCTCATGTATCACTTGCCCCTCCCTTCTAGATTGTAAGCCCTCGGGGGCAGGGCCCTCCTTACCATCTCGTCTTGCATTGTATTGTGACTGTAATGTCTTCCTTATATTGTAAAGCGCTGTGCAAACTATTGGCGCAATATAAATCCTGTATAATAATAATAATAATGTGCAGCAGTAAAGCCATTAAGGGGAGCTGGCAGTATACCACATGTATAGAATAAAGAAGCACTATGAGGGGAATTCATCAAAGCTGGAGCAGACAGAATCTGGAGCAGCTGCCCATGGCAACCAATCAGCTTCTGTCTTTCATTTACTAAGCTTAACACAACAAGTCGAAGAGAGAAGCTGATTGGGCAACTGCTCCAGATGTTGTCTGCTCCAGTTCTGATCAATTCCTCTTTCTGTCCTCCAATGACCGCTGGAGTAATGCTGGTTGCCTGGCTATCTGTGACTTCACCACTTTCTGAAAACACTGATCTGGAACAAATTTAGGAAACTCAGATTGACGCCAGAACTCCTGGGCCATGTACTGGTTCTATGTCAGTGACTCAAGTATCTGAGGTCACTGGATCAGCATGGCAGGAAACTAGCATTATCAGCAATGGTAGCCCTCATACAGGTTGACTTTAGAATACAATTCCAGCATGCAATACAAGTGCTCTCATCAGTTTTTAGGTTTAATAACAGAGTTTATTTTAAAGTAAACCTAAATGCCCGAATTACTTAAAGTGACATTAAACAAACAATTTTTTAACATAAAACAATACTGTAATGTGCGCCTTACTGTAATCCATGGTAGTTTCCCTTCTCTTTGCTGCTCTTCCTTTTAAATCCTCATGTCTTCTCATGCTGGGGGAGAACTTCCCTTTGCAGCTGAGTGCCTCTTCCTGTAGTGCTGGCTCAGGTTGTGAACCTACACACAGACACCATGTATCCATTCCAGAGACAAGACAGTCTGCTGCAAAACAGAAGTTCTGCCCAGCATGAGAACAGATACAGATTTAAAAGGAAGAGCAGCAATTTAAAAGGAATGCTGTCCGGCAGCTGGGTCCTCTCAGGCTCTACACTCTATCACAAAGAGACGATTGTTCAGAGCGGTGTAACGAGTCTCGGGCTGCGTTCCGTCGTGGAGCGCAGCCGACGTCGGCGCAGTGACGTACATTGGCCGCGCTGCTGCGCTCCACGGTGGAACGCGGAAGTGCTGTGATCGGCGTGAGGCTCCTCCCCGCCGCACTTCCGCGATTCCCTTTAAAAACCGGCGATTCCCTTTAAAAACCGGTTCGGGGGTATGGCAAGGTGTCGCTTAATCTGGATCTTACACCTGCTACCCCCGAACGCCGGTAACCCCACCAGTTGACCTCCAGCCTGTACCTTCCAGAAGCCTCCACAGGAGACCCCCTCCAGGAAGCACCATACCTGCAGCCCTGCACAGTTCTCAGCCTCACAGCTGTCCCCAGCTAAAGCACCCTCTGTCCGGAGTTCCCACGTCAGGGTGGACGTCCTTCTCCACTGGAAACCATTGCTCGGGACCCGCTCCTGGAACCGCAAGTACCCTGCTATTAAGAACTGTATATAAACTCATATGCGTGCATAGATGTACTAGTATCAGTTATCTACTACTTACCTGAGGTAGAACCTACCTAGAAATTGCTATTACATTATACTGGACTGTAGCTTAACCCTCAGACTGGGCTCTGCCGTGCGTACGTTGTACTACCATTGGGGTCATTGCCTCTAGGGGGCTTATTCTTGTTTAGAACGCTACTTGTATGTTTACCTGCTAGAGCAGTGGTTCTCAACCTTTCTAGGGCCGGGACCCCTTGGTAACATTTGCCAAGTTGTGGTGACCCCCAAAGGTAAAATGTAGGGATGACGCGCCTGCTTCAGCGACATCTGGAGGCGTGGCGGGAGAACTGACACTGCTGCGCTAGGAGAGGGCTGAGGAGGACTCTCACCTTGCACAGCGACCCACAGGTTGAGAACTTCTGCTATAGGCAAAGACAGGACCGGGCTCTGCAGCTGGAACTAGAAGAATTGGATTTAAAGTGTGTGGCTATATAACGTATGAGGTACACACTGCGCAGTACTGTCACTGATAGGGATGGGCTCGGGCGTGTTCGCAGCTCCACATGCCGAGCCCGCCAGGAAGCTAACAGTGCGCAGCGCCAATCACAGGCACTGAGACATTTACCGATCTCTACAGCTGCGGACCGGGAAAATGGAATGCATAGCTAGAGGAGTGTTTTACATATTTTTTTGCTTGAATACATACATATTGCACCCGCCCTCTGCTGCTGTCAATCACTAGAAGGGGACCTGGTGGAGAACTTCAGGTCCCCCTCTGCTGATTGGCAGCATCAGAGGGTGGTTGCAATAGCTAGTTTGCTATTGGCTTTTGCAAAGTGAAATAGCCAATAGGAATCTAGCTATGCATTCCTATGGTGGTTTTTTTTTCTGACTAGGCGACCCCTGGCAAATTGTCATTTTTCTCAAAAAATGACCCCACAGGTTGAGAACCACTGTGCTAGAGCTTCACAGTAAGGTATGAAGTAATACCTTCACCGCTATCCTCTGAATAGTCAGGCTCTATGCAACACACGCTAAATAGGAAGACAAGGGGCTAATGATGTCAGCAACTCCTAACTCTCCGCTCTAGATTGAGAGTGACGCCAGGAGTTCCGACTGATTGCCCTCATTGGAGTACAT
>NW_017307869.1:43638-51220 GCF_000935625.1 Nanorana parkeri
CAGATTGCATTGCTGGAACCAGTAGTCATAAGTCCCAGGGAAGGATACCGATGGCAGAGTTAGGGTCCCCACACACCTTGCGATAATCGTACGATAATCGTGGGAAATCTCGCGATCGTACAATTATCGTAAGGTGTGTGGAAGCCGTGATACCTCTACTACTGTAAGGTCGCACGACTTTTATCTTACGAACATGTTTGAAAACCCGCCGAGCATCATACGATGTTCGGCGGGTGTGTAGCATGTTCGTAAGATAAAAGCCGGATGGGCCGGTGTGCGCAAGCGCACACTGCCCGTTCGGCATTGCGGTCATCAGAAGCCCGCCCCTCAGGGGGGCGCGGCTTGCGATCATCGCAAGTACGATCTGCCTATGCGAGATAGACAGATCGTACGTTTTTTAAAGTACCTTACAACCATCGCAAGACAAAAGTCTTGCGATGGTTGTAAGGTGTGTGCCCAGCATTAGACAAGTTAGGCTCCTTTCACACAGGCGACCCAATCAGATCCGCCTAGGCGTTTTTTCCGAAGGATCTGATGGAAAGCCCAATGTAACTCTATGGGCAGTGGAATGTAAATGGACGTGGGTCTGTTTACATCTGATTACCCGACCCCAGCCAGGTCCAGAACACAAACAAACCAGAGTTCTGTTTTGGCAGACCCAAACGCGACAGATCGTAGGTGATCGGATGTAAGTGGACACACGTCTGCTTACATCCAACTCCCCACATGGGTCCGTACAGATCAGTATTTTCCTCTATCGCAAGACAGAAGAAAAGATGAAAGGACACGGATATCACAAGAGTGACATTCCGTACTGCTCCCATGAGCAGATCTGTTCACAAAATCCCTTGCCGATCGGAACGGACGGCACCCGGGCTTGTTCACACCAATTGTGGCGCGTTCCAGAGCGGCAGCTGCTGGAACGCACAGCAATCGGACAATAAACAGTGCCTTGAAGTAAATGGCATCACCCCCTGCAGTGCGATCGGACACATGGCAAAACATTGCTTGCATTCCGGTCAACCGCAAGCGCAAAAAAATAAAGCATGCAGCATTTTTTTAACGTTCGCAGTGGAACGAAACGCAGGCAATGTTCTTCCCCCAGAAGGGTGTGCGATTGCTGTGCGTTCCAGCAGCTGCTGCTATTGGTGTGAACAAGTTCAGGGGACATTGCATTACAAACCAAATCCACGTAATAGACTTCACCTGTATGGAAAAAAATTTATTAAATGTGTTTAGCTGACCCGGGCGAGGGTGACATTTGTATCCTTCAAGGAAGATCCCGAGGGAACGTTACCTGTATGGATGGGAGTGTTCTATCCCCGCCCCTTGGATTTCGGACCTTCCTCTTAAGTGAAGAAGGGGAGCGCCCGGTGATGTGTCGAAAGTGCGAACTTATCGAGTTGTGGGACCGCATGACTTCCGGTTTCCTCAGAACTACGATGTTTGCACACAAAACATGTTGTGCACGAGCGCCATCCACGGCATTGCCCTATACACATAGACCGCAGCAATAAAGTAATAAAATGATGTAGGATGACAGTAAGCCAGCACGTTCTTTATCTCCGGTGCCCCACTCAATATGGCCGCCGCTTGAGTGTGGCACCTGAGATAAAGAACGCGCTGGCTTAGTGTCATCCTACATCATTTTATTACTTTATTGCTGTGGTCTATGTCTATAGGGCAATGCCGTGGATGGCGCTCGTGCACAACATGTTTTGTCTAAAAACCTCGTAGTTGTGAGGAAACCGGAAGTAATGCGGTCCCACAACTCGATAAGTTCGTAGTTTTGATCGATCACCGGCCGAGAAGATCCGAGTGCTCTCACGCCAGCACTGATTGGCGCATGCGCAGTTTAATTTTTTTGACGGCCCGGCTTACAGGACACGCCGTCTCCTTCCTGATTGGATGAACGTGCAGGCGGTAAATTTAACTTGCGCCCTTTGACTGCGGCTCTCTTTCCGGTGCAGAAGGATGACGGATGGAGGTCCTGCGGATCGGCCTTGTGCTGATCCCTTGTATAGCATGTATATGTAGTGTATCCAGTGAGTATGAGTGTCTATGTGTAGTATGGGTTGTGTATGAGGACAGCAGAGTCTAACCTCCATGTGCCGCCTTCGGTTTTTGTGCGGTGTATCCTTAAAGGAGAACTATGAGGTGAGTGATTTTTCACTCACCTCATAGTTCTAGCCGACCTGTGACAATGAGACTGTCACAGGTCGGCTCAGTAGATCGGGAGGTGAGCGAACACATACCGGCGTTCGCTCACCTCTCGATCCTGTCACGGCTCTCTGCCGTGACAGGGGAGGGGCTGGATTCCCCACTCCGATCCGCCAGCGCTGACTGGCGTAACGGGAGGGGGCGGGTACAGCTGGCTCTGCCTCTAGATAGGCAGAGCCAGCTGTCAGTCACACAGCTGGGCGGATCCCGGCACAATTGTCGGGATCCGCTTCAGCTGCGGCGTCTCAGTATAACGCGAGCTGTAGCTCGCGGTATACTGAGCCTAGGGTGACGGGAGGACGCTAGTTTGTGTCCTCCCGTTACCCTATGGGGAAAAGCCTTAACCCCATAGTTCTCCTCTTTAAAGGGGCAGTACACTTTAACACAAAGTACATTTATCCTTCTTGCCACCCCCCCTCCGCAGATTAATACCTCACCCTGACAGCTTCATTTCCACCCACTTTATGACCCAATGTCTTCGATCTTCCGCAGTCCTCCTTCCTGCCCGTGTTTACTAACATTTAGGGCTCTCCTTCCTCTGTTGTGATTGGGCTGAATTTTTTGGAAACACGGGCACTATGTAGTTTATAATAAATACATGTGCTGTGCTAAATGCCTAATAAAAAGCGAATCACCCCTAAAATATATAATTACTACTGCTTATACCAGAATTACATGAAATATATATGCCATAAAAGTCAGTGTCCTCCATGCAGTTGTCCAAGGATATCCAACTGTAAATAAAGTGACCAGTGCAATAAGCCCAAGTACATAGTCTATAAGGTGAGTATCGGCGTCCTCCATTCGATTCCCAACTCTAATAAAGTGACCAGTGCAACAATCCATATGCATGAGTTCATTTGTGGTTTCCACCATCACAAAAAAGCTGCTACTACCACCAATGTGGAAAGCATTGACCTTCACCATGATCAATCTCCCGGTGCCGACACCCTCTAGAAAGCCGGTCACCTGATAAGACTTTGCCAAAAAATGGTCATCCTGTATATAAGAGATTACCTTTATCCCCAGGTAGGCGATATATCGCCTCAATGTGTGGCTGCACCTCTCTCCATCTCACTCCCTATGTAATCATACATACATTGAAAAGGAATCCATAGTGCACCTGTAGGTAGGTGCAGTACGGCCAATGGCCACTAGATGCCCCCATGGGGCCCTGGAGATAGATGCAGCTCTGGCCTGGGGAGACTCTGTGTCCCAGGAGAGTTGATTTATAGGAGGCGCCCGAGAGGGGAAAGAAAGTGAGTTGTGGAGTTCAGTACAGGAGAGCAGAAGTCTAAAAGTGCCCATACACTGTACGAGAATCGCGGGAAATCCCGCGATCGTAAGAATCGTGCAGTGTGTGGAAGGCGTGCGACCGTTTCTACTGTACGGTCGCACGTCTTCCGTCAAACCAGCATGCTAGAAAACCCGTTAGTGGCCTGCTGGTTCGACAACTGCCGAACGGGCCGGTGTGCGCACGCGCACACTGCCCGTTTGCAGTCATCGTACCCCCGCCCCTCATTACAGTCATCGTAAGCCTGCCCCTCAAGGGGGCGGGCTTGCGATGATCGCAAGTACGATCTGCCTGTCCAAGATGGGCAGATCGTACATTTTTTTAAGTACTTTACAACCCTCGCAAGACAAAAGTCTTGCAAGGGTTGTAAAGTGTATGGGCACCTTAAGACTGTTTGCAGAGTCTCTGGAGAGAGACTGATTCTAAAACATAGGCTGGTCCATAGGAAGGACAGGACCAAGCCTAGGACTATGTAGAGCTACTGAGATTCCCTAGTTTCCCCTGGAGGGGGAAACCCACCGAGCTAGGACTGACAAGGATGGGATTCCGGAGAATAGTGAGAAGCCTTAGTACTGACGATATTTGCCAGTGGGCCTCTAGCCGAAGTAAAGGTGGCCATACACTTTATAACCATCGCAAGACCTTAGTCTTGCGATGGTTGTAAAGTAATTAAAAAAACGTACGATCTGCCCATCTTAGACAGACAGATCATACTTGCGATCAACGCAAGCCCGCCCCCCTGAGGGGCGGGCTTCCGATGACCACAATGCTGAACGGGCAGCATGCGCACACCGGCCCATGCCGCATTGATCTTACAATCATGCTAAAACCAGCCGAAAATCGTACGATTCTCGGCTGGTTTTCTAGCATGCTCCTTAGACAAAAGACGTGCGACCGTACAGTAGAAACGGTTGCACGCCTTCCATACACTTTGCGATTATCGTACGATCGTGGGATTTCCCGCGATAATCGCACAGTGTATGGGCACTTTAAGTTGTGGACTCTGGGCTGTACCTCTCTCTCTAAATTGTATCACCATGCAACTATCAAGAACTGTGCCGTCATCCCAGTGTTAATTCTGTTCTGTTAATACCTTCAAGTAAAACCAAGAAAAGACTATCTGTGTGGACTGGTTCTTCTCCCTCCAACCTCTGAGAAGGTGGGAAGTGTGATGTTGGACTGTATCGTGGCTGTAACCATCCTGAGGAGGGTAGGTGTGCAAAGGGGCTATGCCTAACACAGGGTGCCGTTCATGGTGTCCTTTCTCCCTACGGGGGAGGAGGCGCCGAATGCCGCAGAGGCGGTTGAAGCCATGAGGCCCTGTGTGCGCAGTACTACACCTGTAGGAGTGTTTGCACGAGGCCAGAGCCGTGGCCCCTGACCGTGGGGTGCCTGGTTTCGAGTTGCATACATGGGGTTACACAGCCAACCCAAAGGGAACACACACACAACACCCCAACACTGAACCCCGCCTACACACCCTATACATATAAAAACTGCTTTATTCAAATACTACTTGCATCAAGAAAGAACACGATCCCAATAAAATCCTTTTGTGGCAACATCACTGGAAACACTTTGCCTCCGTATCCTCCATGCTTCCCATAGTTTGCAGCATTCCTAAGCTCCACCTTACGTGTGTTATGTCTGCAGCGACTTCCCTGTTGGACTCCACTTTTGCCTGGGGTCTCCCTTAATATCTATACCAGACCCCTGGCTAGGATGAGGTGGTATTGATTTTAGCAGGGGGTAACCTTTTTATCCCATAGTTCTCTTTAGAGTCACAGGAGGACATATACTAACCTCTTCCCGTGACCCAAAGCTCAGTATATAGCGAGCTATTGCCTGCAATATACCAAGAGCGCCGCAGCCGGAATGGATCCCGACAATGCTGTCGAGATCCACCTGGCTGGCTGACAGCAGGCTCTGCCTATCTAGAGGCAGAGCCCATCTGTGCCCGCCCCATCCATTCCTCCAGTCAGTCCTGGAGGATCTGAGAGGAGAGGGGGCAAATCCTTGCGGGAGCCGTGACTGACAGTCACCACACTCTGCAGGGAGATGATCGACGGTATATGTTCACTCACTTCCCGATCTATAGAGCCGACCTGTGACAGCTTCTTTGTCACACGTCGGCTCTAACTATGAGGATGAGTGTAAACCACTCGCCTCATAGTTCTCCTTTTAAGTATGTTTTACTGAACAAGGATTACCCTGAATCTGACTTGTGTGGCCTGCAGCAATCTTCACATACTGTGGCTACTAAGCTGCCTTTCTCCTGGCAAGACCGGGTAGATCAATCCCGTAGACATCTTCATATCCACATCTCGAGCATCTATTATTTCTGCAAAAGGCCCCATCATGAATGCAGCTAACAGACTACACCATTCACCTAACCAACCGCTCATTGTCTGCAAACCCCCTCTGTCAATCCCTGCACTGACTTCCACTCGCCCAAAGGATAAAATTCAAAATATTAACAATCAGTTACAAAGCCATCCACAACTCCGCCCCCGGCTATATCTCAAACCTGGTCTCAAAGTATCACCCTGACCGTCCCCTCCGCTCTTCCCAAGATCTGCTTTCCAGCTCACTGGTCAACTCCTCCCATGCTCGCCTCCAGAACTTCTCTAGAGTCTCTCCCATCCTCTGGAACTCTTTACCCCAACCTGTCTGTCTATCTCCCACTCTGACTGCCTTTAGGCGATCCCTTAAGACTCATCTCTTCAGGGAAGCCTATCCCACCTCAACCTGACCACTGAACTATCACGTTCTCAAACAATTCATCCCCACACAGCTACCTCCTCATGTATCACTTGCTTCTCCCTTTTAGATTGTAAGCCCTCTGGGGCAGGGCCCTCCTTACCACCTTGTCTTGAATTGTATTGTGATTGTAATGTCTTCCTTATATTGTAAAGTGCTGCGCAAACTTTTGGCGCTCTATACATCCTGTATAATAATAATTGTATGATGTAGTGTGCCTGGTCTCTTCTTACTGTAATAATAATGTAAGCTTACAATTGCCTGATGGGGCAGCTACATCTTTGTGCATTTGCTGTAAGTAATACAATTGGGTACTGACCCTTTTTTATCTTTTCCTCTCGTCACCAGCATCAGATAGCGGGGTAAGATGTATGAAGACACATCCAGCCATGCTCGGTGGAAAAGTCAATCTTACTTGTACCCTGCCGCTTCCTGTGGATGTTATTCAGCTGACCTGGTTTATGGGAAAAGGCAATGAATCTAAAAACGTGGCATCTTACAGCGAACATGGGCCAAAAGTAAACCCAGAATTTTCATCGTATATCTCGATCTTCGCGCCGGTTTCAGACAAAGATTTATTCAAATCATCCATTGAAATTTCGAAGATGGAGGAGGAGGATGAAGCTTGTTATCGCTGTCATTTTAACAGAAGGCATGATGATGCTGCTGATGGGGAAATTTGCCTGAAGGATATTGGTAGGTTGGATTTGGAACTACTTATTTCTTGACCGTTTATCTCATTAAAAGAGAACTATGGGGTAAGTGTTTTTCCCCATAGTTCTCTTAAGAGTCACGGGAGGACATAAACTTGCATCCTCCCGTGGCCCAAAGCTCAGTATTACAAAAAAAGTATGGCACTCCAAAGGTAGAAGTACGTCTATTTGTTGACGCACGTGCAAAACATGCTCATTGCGACGTTTCGGGGGTCACGTAGGATCCCCTTCATCAGGCAGAACAAGTTCAAGAACAAGTGGATTGTAGCCAAAGCTCAGTATATTGCAAGCTATAACTCGCGGTATACTGAGAGCGCTGCAGCGGCGACGAATCCCGACATTACTGTCGAGATCCACCCAGCTGTGTCAGTGACAGCTGGCTCTGCCTATACAGAGGCAGCTGTACCCTCCCCCAAAACTCCTGACAAACCACTAAATACATATATGAGAGCTGATCTACCTGCCAAACAGATTTGATTTTTGTCCGCTGAGTCCTCAGATTTACTTAGCACAGTTCTGCTTGGCAGGGGAGGGGGCCCTAATGTTTCTCTGCTGCAGTTTCATATTCACTTCCCAAACCCCACCCTTTTGACTG
>NW_017307869.1:51263-56429 GCF_000935625.1 Nanorana parkeri
AAAGGTTTTATACAAAATTTGGCGCTTGCATTAAAAAAAACACATTTAATGATTAGAGAATTGCATTGATTTGTCTTTTATATCTGCCTAGAGTTCAGCTTTAAAGTTGAAGTCCAATAAATAAGTATGTAAACGTTCTTGCCTGCCAAATGGTTTGTATTCCCGTTGCTGCCGGACTTTACAGCCAGGTACTGGACTTTCCTGCTAAATTGCAGCTAAGCAATACAGTCCGATTCTGGACCCACCCCAGCACATCATTGCATAATGGAAGAGCATTGAGTGGGTACCCCATCTGCTTTACTCATCTGGACAGCATGTTGATTTATAAATCTGATAATGGTGTGCAAAGTTTTTCCTGCAGTTCAGCTTCAAGGAACTGAAAAAAAGATCAGGATATAGGTGGCCATACACTTTACAACCATCGCAAGACCTTAAGGTGGCCATACACTGTACAACCAGGCACCTTAACCCCTCACACTACCAGCAAGCCTCAGTGTTTTTGTTCTGGGAGTGTGGACATCTTTTCAGCATTTTTTTTTTCTTCAAACAAGAATCTTCTTGACATTGCTGCTAGAGCTGATCTCTAGGATGACAAATATCCTGTGTGCCCTGTCCTCGGCATAGCTTTCAGAGTGACACGCCAAGACCCCACTGGATTGCATATCGCAGGGCTAGCCTGTATCTGACATTTGGGCAAAGGGTTTTGCATAAGGAGCTTAACCACAGAGAAAATGCCAGGTCCAGAGCCGCAGGTTCCTACCACAGAAAGAGTAAACACAAAGGGACCGAGTTCTGATATAATCTGCTGGGTGGAGTGTTAAACGACTGCGCTCTTTTCTGCCGTTCACGGCTGAGGAAGCCTGTCCATTGCTGCTCTTGCATTGCAGAGAGCCACATGGACCTCTGATCTTTGGTCCTTTCTTGCTGCCCACCCATAGTGAATGTGGTCATCTCCAGCCATCCAACCTTCACCTGCTATGAGCAGTTGGTTTTTGTGATTTACTGCGGCCTTGCCTTGTACCATGGGCTTTAAGTTGCCTTACCACCACATTGTTACAATATGCTGATCCTAGACATGTCAGGACAGACCCGCTGTTCTGGATGCCCCCAGCTCACACTCTGCAACTGCTTTGCTGCTGCTCAGTGCGCTTGCTGGCAGTGTTGAGTGTTGCAGGCTCCTCTAATCTTTTGCAAGAGGCTCCCACACCTTCCCCTGCAGAGTTTCTACCTGTGGCCTTGGCAGCTGCTGAGATTGTCCCATTGTGAAGATTCTCACAGCCGCAGGCATGACTCCCATAGACAGATGCACCATGGGATTTGTAGTTTCACCACAGCTGGAGGTTCCCCATCCCTGCCTTAGAGGGAAAGTGTCCATTTGGGTCCACTCTAGATGCCAATATCAAGGATGCCACAGGTGGCAAATTAACCGTCCTTCCTCAGCCAAATTATATACAGTATATATAAAAAAAAAAAATGACAGTACCAGATTTCATCAGCAGATGGCGAGACAGGAGAAACCTGGTATCTGTTCCTGGCAACATTTTATTTGTGTGATTAAATGTTTTGTCCTATTTTTCCACTTCAGGTCCATCTAATGAAGTTACATGTTCAGCCCCCGGGACACACATTGGCATCTTTATGAATCCACCTGAGATAAAGACACGAAAGTCTGAGCGAGATGTCAACAGGAGCGGAGGTGGAAATATACTACTTAAAGGAAGATATGTTGACAAAAACGTAAACCCTACTTGTACTTTTGTTGAACAGGCATCAAAGAAGAACACCCTCCGTAAGCAATGTGTTAAGGATAAACTCTAGGCAAACATTTAAATACATATATATGGGAGGATGACCTCTCTTCTACATCTGACTGGATAGTGACAGAGCAGTAGGAGACTGATGAGGTCATCCATTTTCTCACTGTGCTCTTTCCTCTTGTCTTGTCCCTAATATGTCGTTTGTGCTGAGGATCTTTGTAGTAGTGTCATCATTCGTGTGTGTTGATGCAGTAGTCCTGTACTAATCACCCACTGGCGTCAGGAGCTGTGTGTGGCCTCTCTGTGCAACAGATTTCATGGACGGAAGAACAGACTGAAAGCTTCTCTGTGCACCTCCTTGACACCTATGTTTTTAGTCAGAATAAAGTGTAAAGGAATTTGGCATAAATTACTGTTTTGGGGCTTAACAATAAGCGCAGCATGGCGGGTAGTAAAGTGCTACAGAAGTCTAACTATTCTAAAGTGCCCAGGTGTCTCAAATAACAAGTGGCTGTCAACCTAGGAAGTATAGGTACCCTCACATGTGGCCCCTGATGTCACCAAAGGGCCTCATATAGTGTTCCATATATCAAATGAAGAGACTGCAGACATACTAGAGGAAATGATGGGCAGATGCTACTAAAATGATACAGGTTTGGTTGAAGACTCCAGACCGCCAACAGAAATTATTGCTATTACCCCTTTACAAATCTACTCCTACTTCTGCTACAGTCTACTGTGGTCTGAGGGCCATACAAAAAGTACAGAAGAGCCGCAGGTTGAATATCAGGCCCTTAGTAGACATCACAATTGGAATAATATTACTCAAAATGTATCCAAAGCCAAAACATTTTTATAGTTTTAGAGTGGGGAGGGGTTTGTTCCATGTCAGGTTTTTATTGCCTTCCCTGTTTATACTCTATTGTTGTCCTGGCGACCATTGATGCTGGGTTCTGATTTATTACAGAACTCCACCTATCCCCTATCCTTCTGTGTCTCTCCAAACCCAAGCATTGATATCAAGGGAAATTTAGTTCTGGGGGTATCCCTACAACAATAGTTACCGACTGTCCCGCAGCTGCCCCTGTGAGAATTTATACAATCCTGGTGATGTTGGAAGAGGCTTTAAAGGAGAGCATGAGGTGGGTGATTTTTCACCCAACCTCATAGTTCGAGCCGACGTGTGACAATGAAACTGTCAGACGGCGGCTCAAAAAAATCGGGAAGTGAGCGAATGCGTACCGTCGCTCGCTCACTTCTCGATCATGTCCCTGCAGAGAGCCGTGACCGTCACTCACGGCTCCCTGCAGGGATTCCCACTGACTGGCGGAATGGACGGGGGAGGGGGCGGGCACAGCTGGGTCTGCCTCTAGATAGGCAGAGCCAGCTGTCACACACTCAGCTTGGTGGATTTCGACAGTAATGTCGGGATCCGTCCTGGCTGCGGCGGTCTCAGTATATCGCAAGCTGTAGCCACGGGTAACGGGAGGACGCTAGTTTATGTCCTCCTGTAACCCTTAGAAGAACTATGGGAAAAAACACTTACCCCATGGTTCTCCTTTAACTGCTTGAAGACCAGGTGTTTAGATCCCCTACCTGGCCAGGCCATTTTTCAGTGTTCAGCGCTGCGGTACAGATTATGCAATGCATACACTTCTAATCAGTAGGGGAATTAAATAATTCCTGGACTAACATTGCTCCTACCTGGGTCAGCTCACTGGACAGATATGATACTGATTTATTATCCAATGAGCTGGCAGGAGGTGACATTTTACTCTGCACTTCTGAACCAGGCAGATGGATTGCTTAAAGTGACTCTATCATAAGAAAAGTATGGGGGCTACCATTGCTGACCCTTTCTGGAAATGCTAGTGGAGACTCAGAATGCATTGAAGCCAAAGCATCAGCATGACTACCACGGAGCTAGCATTCTCAAAGTAAAGGTCCGCAATGACAGGCCCTCATACATTTCTCAGGACTGAGGTCAGGGCTCTGTGCAGGCCACTCAGGTTCCTCCACATCAAACCATGTCTTTTATAGAGCTGGTTTTGTGCACAGGGACACAGCCATGCTGGAACCAAAAAAGGACCTTCACCAAACTGTTACTACAAGGCTGGTAGGGCACAATTGGTTAAAATGTCTTTGCTTTAGTATTAACAGTACCATTCACTGTAAACACCTGAACTCCATTTTTTGGAGGGGTGGCCACATTTTTTTGGGCTATACAGTAGGTGTAAAGGTCAGGCATTCGCAAACTTTATGCCATTTAGTGTATACTTGGATAAACCAAAAACAAAATGTCCAGTTTACTGTCGATAAGGAAAATAACGCACTATTACTGGTCTTGTTTTCAGGAAAAGAGAAGAAGTTAAAGGAAAGACCAGATGAGAAAGTTGTTTTGCAATGCAGTGCGTCTGGAACAGGGACACCTGAAATTCAATGGAACAATACAGGAAATGCTGTTGCTGAAAATACAACTACTACAAATGGCAACGTCACCACTATTACAAGTTCACTTCCATGCCCAGTGTCCTTGCTGGCCCATGTCCAAGGAGTTTCTTGTATAATCCATACCGCAAAAGGTATGTGTACATTCCTGCTATCACTTTACTGACTGTTAAAGGATTTTGTAGTGTAGCACTAACCCCCAAAGGAGCCGCTGGAAAACCCGGGTCAGCCATAGCCTGTCTAGGAGATTTTAGCAACTAGCTGCCCCATTAGCATTAACCGCCCTCTTCTAGTGATCAACAGAGCTGAAATCCAGGCCAGAAGTATGATGCTGAGGAACTTTATTAACATATTCACACTGGGAGAGAGGGTATAGGACATAGGACATCCATTAGTAAAATAGGCAAGACTCTAGACTCACTGGTCCCTTTGAGAAAATTCAGTGTAGCTCCATTAAGACCACAGTTCAATAGGGATTGACACAGATCTTCAGTAGGAGGGACACCGGACTTGCTCCTGAGGTCCTCTCTATTCCAGGCACCTCCAGCAGCCATCAATTTCCCTGGTTCTCCTCCTCCAACAATAGCAGAGGCCTCCTCCAGACTTGAGGGCTAGCGAAGCATTTCCTGCACTCCAGCATTCCTACACCCAGGCCTAGCCCGGGGGGACAGGCTGGACAGCACCTCAACCTGGACTAATCCATGGCTGGTTTCACACTAGACTGAGCACATGGCAGTTCCCTTGAGTATATATGCCCTGTCCCAGCATGCAACACTGGCTATGAGAGCCCCAGTGATTGGCTGATGAACTGCACACACACTCAGTTTCCCTCATTGGTTGTCCCACACTGCAGCAGAGTCACAGTCCACTCAGGCAGGTACAATCAATAAATGCCAACTCTAATTCAGCCAGACTGACTACAGCTCTGACAATCACAACATTTTTTGTAGCCACTCCACTT
>NW_017307869.1:56439-96574 GCF_000935625.1 Nanorana parkeri
AATAGGAAGCAGGTAAAGGTGAGCAGGGTCTTGCATGTTTTTTGGCAGTCTTATGTAGGGGTGTCCTTTCCTGCAGTCAGCTTCCAATGTTCACAGTTGCACAGATCCCCTGACTGCCAATGGAAATCCTGCAACAGGTATTTAGCCCATCTGAAGTGTCAACTTAATATTGGATTGAGAAACTGATGCCAAATTGTCATGACTGATGTGAAAAGAAGACCACAGCAGTGGTGCAGAGGTTAAATATGCCCATTTACTGTAACAGAGCAGTTGTGCGTTTTTCTGATGCGCAGACTGCATTCATGTGTGCATGTTGGGGCGTATGTCTATGGTATGCGTTTCGGTTATAAGATGTTTCCATATATTTGCTACAAGAGAAAAAAAACGGACGGACGGCAGACTCACACGGGCGGGTTGCCGTCAGCAGGGATTGTTAGCAATAACAATAAGTGTAAAAAAATAAATAAAATTTAAGTCCCCCACCCCCACATTTACACACATTTAAACATATGCATTAGATGCGCCAGCGTGCGAAAATGACAATTGCGCTACACATATTACCGCGAACGTCGGAGTGAGAGCAATCATTTTAGGGCCATCAATCACCGATAACACTAAATTGATGAGCGGTAAAACCTTCTAAAGCAACGCCTATGGCCAATTTTGGGTATTGTAGTTTTTTGAGGTGTCGTGTGCGCGCAATTTTAAGGCTTGGCATGTTTGGTGTCTATTTACCCGATGTGCCCCCTGTCTCTTATATTTTAGCAGAAAATTGGGTAATAATAAATGTTTTATAATTTAATATAGGGGAAACAAGTTTGTTTTTAAAATTTTCGGTAATTTTTCCTTAATATAGTAAAAAATAAAAACCCCAGTGGTGAATAAATACCACCAAAAGAGAGTTCTATCTGTCCCCAAAAAATGGTATACATTTTTTTTCAGTACAGCGTTGTATGACGGAATAAATGTCAGTCAAAGTACTGCAGAGCTGAATACTGAAAAATGGCCTGGATGGGAAGGGGGTTTAACACCGCGGACTTCAAGTGGTTAAGTGAACCTGTCGCTTTGTCCATGCAGTAACAGGCTCACCTAAAGTGGAACTATGAGCAAAATCAAAACTGACATATGATGCCATCTCTCACCTCTCGCTTTGGCCTGCATGGCTAAAGCACAGATTCCCTGTACGATTTTGGAAGATTCAAGGGGGTAAGAAACCATTGGTCATTACTGGGCTGGCTTTCTAGTTGATGATAGTTACCATGGGTTAATAAGGATCCTAATCCCGGTGTGTTAGCTTTGTGATTTCAGCATCACTTCTCTATATTCTTTCTCTAGGCAACCTAGAAATGATGGAGGAGGTGAAGACTTTTTGGGAATTGTTCTGGATTGTGCCTGCTGTACTAGTAGTACTATTGCTTGTAGCAGGATTTTGCATTCACAAAAAGCGTAAAAGGTAAGTAAAACGGGTCCACTCATTGTCAGTGTCTTTAACCCCATAATAACCTGGGGGCCGTAGCTCTTCATCCTGATTTGTGACACATTACTGCACAGGTATGTAGAATATCTCCCAATTTACCAACAACTGGAATGCATGTGTGCTGAATCGCATGTGCAAGGCGTTATGTGCAAGGCATGACTACTGTGAGCATACTGTTCCTAAAATTCATGGTCAGAGTAAAGTTGTTGGAAGCCGGACACATGGAATGGACTTCCCTACAGGTGATCACTGTCTTCTGATGGGGAAAACCTTGCAATGGAAAAGATTGTCAGCTCCAACATTTTCCTACTCCTTTCTTACTAGAAATGTGTTTTTGTGTGCGTCTCTGATCGAGAGATTTTAGTCCTAACAGGAAATGAGGGTAAAGCACCTCCATAGAGGGCACAGATGGCAAAACACTTGAATCGAATATAAGAAATAAATATATTTAGCATTTTAATTGCAGATAGTTGGATTCAAGTGTGCTGAATAGAAGCGATTACATGTGAGAGATGATATAAGGAAATAGAGATGGATGGATCTCTACCTTTAAAAATATTTTTGACAAAACGGGTCAAGGAGAGGTTTATTTATCCTGGTTGGAATTAATAGCGCAAGAATTCATAGTGCTGTCGAGTACTTTTTAAAATATTTTATGTATTTTGAATACATGGAATTACACTTTTAGCCTTTTATTCTGCATCCTTTTACCACGTGGGAGAGGAGGTTCGGAATATAAAAAGAAACCTATTTATGATTGCAAACTCTCTGTAAAGGTGCCCATACACTGCACGATTCTCATACGAGAATCGTGGGAAATCCCGCGATCGTCCGAGAATCGTGCAGTGTGCATGAAGACGTGCGACCGTACCGTAGAAACGTAGAAAGGCATCATGGCACACCCACAAGTCAGCATGTAAAAAAACTTGTCTCACCACTAAGGTTAACAACAGAGGTTTGGATACACGTCTTCTGCAGAAAATGTGAAAGCCGCACAGCCGCGCCAAGGCACCTCTTATAGTGCGGTCCTAACTCTAAACTATGAGAGTCTCCATCTTGGAGCACATGGGGGCAGAAGATTTCAAATTGGGTGCAGGTTTGTCAGGAGGAAGCCCAACCTCCTTAAAGGCACAGGGATGCACAAGGGACCCCGCACATCCCAATGGCAGCTGAGAACAGTGGTGAGACATGTTTACATGCTGACTTGTGAGTGTGCCATGATGCCTTTCTACGTTTCTACGGTACGGTCGCACGTCTTTTGTCTAATGAGCATGCTAGAAAACCAGCCGAGAATCGTACGATTTTCGGCTGGTTTTTAGCATGCTCGGGAGACAAATGCCGAACGGGCCGGTGTGCGCACGCGCATACTGCCCGTTCAGCATTGCGGTCATCGGAAGCCCGCCCCTTGCGGGCTTGCGATGATCGCAAGTACGATCTGCCTGTCGTTTTTTAAATTACTTTACAACCATCGCAAGACTAAGGCCTTGCGATGGTTGTAAAGTGTATGGCCACCTTTATGGGGAGTTGGGCATGGAGAAAATGACTAATCCTACAAGCTGAATGCAAGACAGGAGATTCACCTTTCTGTAGTGGGGAGGTTTGGAGATACCTGTCCAATCTGGAGATACCTGTGCACATTCATAGTGATTTCTTCAGAAGCCCATGTGAAGAAAAAGAGCACCTAATATTATTGCACTTTTTGTGGGTAACTTGCAGTTCTACGGACTATGATTTCAGAATTGTGGTAATTTTAGTATTACTGAGCACAATAGCACTTTACAGTATAGCAGATTAGTGTGGATTATTAAGTTTTGTTATAGTGCTTGTTGTGTTTTTGTATGTATTTTGTCTGTTCCTTGTGTTTTTTATTGATGGTAATTCATATAGATGATGTTTGAATACAGTAATAAAGTGGATCTTTACCCCCTTTCACCAAAAAGCACATCAGCATACATCTCTGCATTGCTGGGCAATCTCATCTGTAATCTTGTGAGATCTCAGGGAAAGGCATTTTCCTTTGCTGAGATGATGTGCATGGTCACATGTCCTGGTCACATGCGCCAGAGTTCCAGAAAGTAAAGGGAGATGGATTAATCTGCCCTTAGTAAAAATGGCCACTGCGAGAAGAATGTGGAGACAAAGATAAATAAGATATGCAAAGAATAAAAAGCTAATCATTATGTAGAATAGGAATGCACCGATACTAGTATCGGTGGCGATAACGAGTAGTTGGACGAGTACTCCAAGCTTTCCTCATCAGCAGTGCCGCGAGGAAAAATTGACCTAGCTACCCGGCTAATCAGGAAGCCGGGTGGTGGGTAATGACTCACCGCCCAGCTTCCTGATTGGCCGGGAAGCCGGCTTCCCAGCCAATCACCATGAAGCTGGTCAAACAGCATCGAGCCAGTGTCACGGCTTTCTGATTGGCCGCGAAGCCGGTTTCCCGCCCAAATCGGCATGGAGCAGGTTCCCAGGCAATCAAGAAGCCAAGCGGCGTGTCATTACCCGCTGCCCGGCTTCTTGATTGCCCGGGAAGCCGGCTCCATGCTACTATCGGTACTCAGTATCGGCAAGTACTGAAATATAAATATCGGTACTGGTACTCGATACCGAAAAACCTGTATCGGCGAATCCCTAATCTAAAAGTATGTGTTTGTAGATCGTCATTACTAAGCATTTGTAAAGGTACCCTTGTTGTTTTGAAGATATGGGTAAGGTTCCTCTTTAAGATCTGCAACTTCCTGCTTTCCTCCAATGGCTTTTGGTCTATTTATTTATTTTTTATGTATATAAACGAGTCTTTTTATATATTTTCCATTACTTGTGTATGTCTTCATGCAGATGATGAAAAAGTCAATTCTTATTAATAGAGGGTGCAGGAAAACATACATTGCTAACAGTCTTACTGCTATTTGTGAATGCTTTGCAATGTCAAATCTTCAGACCCAGGCAGACAGATTACAGACAGGGCCACTGCTATCTGTATGTAAGCAGCAGTCTCTCTGCAGCGTCCAATACACCCGCAGCTCAGTCAGCGCCAAAGCTGTCCAATCAGCAAAGTTCATGCTCCTAGCTGATTGCTTAGCTCCAGCTTTCAGTCTGTGGGGCACATTGGACTGCTGGTGTCACATCTGACATCTCCGCCTGCCGAGGACATTTGAACTTCTTCTGGAGCTGAAAACCTCCAGCATTTAAACTTTAGCTATCATGTGGATTTTATATGAGGTTTCAATCTGGACTTTTTGGAACTTCTTTGGTTTCATCTGTAATCGGTGTGTTTTTGATTTTCTCCTTCATAGGTCCTCTGAAAACAGAGAAGATAAAACAATCAAAGCTGAAACACCAAGGAATAATGCAGAAGAAACTCCAACCAAAGATTTTAGTGAATATAAAGATGTAAGTTAGAGACCAGATATGGTTTAGGGTGGAAATGAGGGATGTCCCGATACCAAGTACAAGTACTTTCCCGCAGGTACTCGCCCATATCAGTTACTGATACATTTTTATTATAGGGACATGTGACTTTTTTTTTTTTAAACAATACTGACTAATAATTTTATGGCAGTTTCTTTATAATTATGAAGAACTGTAACTCAATCCATGATTATTCAGCAATAGAGTACTACAGATCCCATCAATTTATGATTATACAGTAATGGAGGATGGCAACCGGCTATAGAGGACTACAAATCTCAGCAATCCATGATTCAGCAATGGAGAACTGGCAACTAGCTATCATGGATTGCTGAAATTTGTAGTTCTCTATAGCCGGTTGCCATTCTCTCTTGCTGTATAATCATGGATCCCATCAATCCATGATTATACAGCAATTATACAGGGCTATGTTTGGGTCTCTCCAGGGCTGCGTGCGGGTCTCACCAGGGCTACAAGTGGGTGCCAGGCTCCAGGGATGTACAGCGGTGTTGGGCTGTCCATTGCTGTGCCTGTTTCTGCGGGCACCGGAAAGGAGCAGATGTGTGGCCTGACCGGCCCTGTCAAAGCGAGCAAGCGAGGGTCCTCAGGCATCCAAACTTGTTAAAAAATTTAAAGGGCTGGTATCGGTCTTTAGTGTTAGGAGATTGTCACGTGTACAAGTACTTGTGAAAATGCCCCATATCGGCACCAATACCACTAGGAAATATGAGATCCATCACAATGTAGAATATATTAAATTACTTTTAGAATCCAGTTTTCTGGACCTGCACTCCTTGTAGGTGTGAGCCCTAAACTGACAAAAGTTCTGCATGTTACTATGTGGCTGCCTCAGTGTTTGATCACTTTGGTAGCTATTCGGGTATGAACAATTTTTAAAGTGACCTTCCACTTTCTTGAACTGCAGAATCCCACCCCTGGTGCTACCAATCTCTGCTACGATGGCGGAGGAGGAAGCCACTGATCAGGATGGCTTAGTGGTAAGGAGAGCAGAGCCGCCGGCTGTCAAATCCAGGATCGCCGGCGGCTCTGTGACCTGTGCTTGCCGAGCAGGTCACGATGGAGAGCGGGAGCATTACCGATCCTTTGTGTGCAGAGCAAACACTGGAGTGATCGCTGATGTTTGTAAACAACTGGGGACACATAGTACTGCCCCCCCCCCCCTCCTGAATAAACAGGAAGTGCTTTATCTTTTAGATTTAGTCGGAAAAGTATTTTTTATAAGTTTGGATTTTACATTATCTTTAACAAAAAGATGCCTAAAAAAAATGTACAATCTAAGCATTTACATTCATATACCCTTATAGAACCTTCTAAATATGAAAGAATTGCCGTATGAACATCTGTTTTAGACTAGCCTTTCTCAACCAAGGTGCCGTGGCTGTGCCTTCTGGGTTCCTCAGGGGTGCCTACAATTTTTGTGGTAGTGGGACAGTGATGTGAAGGGGACTCCTGCTGTAAAGGGGGAACTCTGATGTGAAAGGGGGGACTCTTGATATAAAAGAGGGGCCTCTGGTGTGAAGGGGGAGAGGGATCTTGATTTCAAGGGGGGAACCCACTTTTTTGTGTGTTCTATGACATTTTAGACTGGGGTGCTTCGAGAATTTGCATACTTTTAAAGGGTGTCGTGACTGAAAAAAGTTTGAGAACCGCTGTAGAATCAAGGCAAAATAACACTGAAATAAGGCGATTCATTTAGTACATAAGTCCACCGGAGGTGAAGCTGTCATGGAATAAATGCACATAGTTTTTACATTTCCTAAAAGTGTATAATTATTTTTTTTCCCCTTTAAGGAAACCCCGACAAAAGAATTTGGTGGGAAGAGACCTGAAAATGATGGCCTGCCGTCCAATGGAAATACTTACTGCCCAAGGAAGCTGCTGTTCAGTGGAGAGAATTAGAAGTGAGATTATTCGGTATTGCCTTACCATGAATGACATTCTGCTGCTGTACTAATTACTCATTTGCCAATGTATCCGGAAACATTGTTAGGATTCTTTCTTGTGATGAGAACTTGAGATCCCATGCCAGAAGGACCACCTGCCCCAGGCTGGGATGCTTAGTGTTCAACAAGCTTGAAAATGAGGAAAGTCAGTGCAGACTGAATCCTGATCTGCATGCTTGTTGCAGGTCTGTCTCTCAAAGTATTGAAGCCATTGGATCTGCATGATGGCCAGGCAACAGGCATTTTCAGGAGGAGAGTTATCAAAATGGCCAGCTTTTCTTGTCCAGTATTTTTAGGTGTAAATGGTCATATGAGTTTTCATCCCTGGGTTAGGCTGGTTGTCCACTTTTATGGCCAAAAGTTTGTGGACACCTGACATCACACCTTTGAGTTTTTGGGCACCCAATTTTAAAACCACGGGCATTAATATGGAGTTGAGTGATGGAGACTGTGCAAATTTGTGCCCATTTAGCCAAAAGGGAATTTTGTGAGGTCAGGTACTGATGTTGGGCGAGAAGACCTGGCTCACAATCTGCATTCCAAGTCATCCCAAAGGTGTACAATAGGTTAAGATCTGGGATCTGTGCAGGTAATGTAAGTTCCTCCACCCTAAACTCCTCAAACCATGTCTTTGTGGCACTGGCTTGGTGCACAGGGTCACAGTTGTGGTGGAACAGAAAAGGGCCATCACCAAACTGTTGCCACAAGGTTGAGTGCACAATTGTCTAAAGGTCTTTTGTATTAGGGATGCACAGATACTGGTTTTTCAATTTTGTAAAAATGATTTTGGTATTCGCCGATACTGGCATCCCGGGGTACTGTTGGCCCGGCTTCCTGATTGCCTGGGAAGCTGGATTTCTATCGCAAGAACACTGGCTTCATGTTGCTAGGGAGCCTGGCTTCCTGACCAATCAGGAAGTCAGGTGGCGGGTCATGACATGCCACCTAGCTTCCTGATTGGCCAGGAAGGCAGGCTGCCTAGCAACAAGTGAAGCCGGCTTCCTGATTGGCCGGAAAGCCGACTCCATGCTCCCTCACGGCACTGCCGGTCAGAAGGAATGGAATATCCCGCTGACCGCAAGTTCCGGTATCTGGGAAAGTTTCAGAGCATTTGCGCCAATCCGAGTACTTGCCCAAATACTCCATATAGGCACTGATACCAGTATCGATATAGGTGCATCCCTACTTTGTATCCTAAAGCATTAACAGTACCCTTCACTGGAAACACCTGAGCTCAATAAGGCGGGCTCTTGCAATATATAGTTGTTGGTAGAACTATAGGAGATTGTACAGTAAGATCTTAACATGTGTACAGTAAGATCTTAACATGTGCTGAGCTTAAAGTAGAACTAAACCCAATCACAAAATCCCTTATAAACTTTTAATGTCGCTTTAGAAGTTGTCACTTGAAATACCCAGTGATCTGTCATGAAGGTTCTTACTTAGGCACTTGCTTTCCTGGTGGAGATTACAACCATCTGTGTCAACAGACATTGTGCAGGCTTGGTCCACTGTCTTCGGGAAAACCGATCCAGAGCAATGATGTGCAGCCTGATGCTGGAATGAGTGCATGTATACTGAGAGTGAATGACAGTACACTGTGCTTTACCAAACATAATGTCACCCAATTAGGGTTCTGCTTTATAAAAAATCTACTTTTAAGAATAAAAGCAATTCTTTTTGCACCTCTCTCCTGACTTTGATACAGACAAGTCTGTGGGGCTGTAATGTGTAGGCACAGCCAGCAGGGGCAGCATTGCAGCAATAGCGAAACCTGTCAGATCTCGGGACGTACGGATCCGCAGAGTAAAAAGGTGAAATAATTTGGGTTAGGGGAGAGGGGCAACAAGGATAAGTGCACCTATTCTTTAACAGGATTGTTTTCTGTTTTTCATAATTTTTTCTTTCTTTCTTTAGGGTGTATGACTTGCTGCAGCATAGATATTGGCATCAGCAGAAAACTACACAAGACCGATATAGGCTCTGGTAAATGAAAGCATTGGATGGACAACATGAACTTGGTCAAATCTTGTTAATGTCAAGTAATGTTACCACAATAGTGTACACTCTAGCAACTACTGCCTTAGGGGACTTCTGACTCAGCCAAAAATCAGCTAAGCTAAGTACAAATAACTTCACAAACAAATATGTTCAGCTAAAGCTCCATGTATCACTTCCCTCTCTGCTCTCCTCTGTGTTCCACTTCCTGTCACTACTTCTAAGTAGTACACTGCCTTGCTGTGTGGACCTCTCCTTTACCATTTAATATTAGACTTTTCACCGCGGTCAAACGTTTTTTCCCCCGGCTTCCACTTCCTTTCAGCACTTTATCCTTTATACCCTTCTCTGCAGCCATTCTTTCCCTTGTGTGTGGCTGCCTTCTTTTGCTCTTTCTCCCAAGTACCAATAGTGCTTCTTCTGCTCCTTCTCCCCAGTACCAATAGTGCTTCCTTCTTCACCCTCTGCTCCTTCTCCTCAGTACCAATAATGCTTCCTTCTTCTGCACCCTCTGCTCCTTCTCCTCAGTACCAATAGTGCTTCCTTCTTCTTCACCCTCTGCTCCTTCTCCCCAATACCAATAATGCTTCCTTCTTCTGCACCCTCTGCTCCTTCTCCCCAATACCAATAGTGCTTCCTTCTTCTGCACCCTCTGCTCCTTCTCCCCAATACCAATAATGCTTCCTTCTTCTGCACCCTCTGCTCCTTCTCCCCAATACCAATAGTGCTTCCTTCTTCTTCACCCTCTGCTCCTTCTCCCCAGTACCAATAATGCTTCCTTCTTCTTCACCCTCTGCTCCTTCTCCCCAGTACCAATAATGCTTCCTTCTTCTTCACCCTCTGCTCCTTCTCCCCAGTACCAATAATGCTTCCTTCTTCTTCACCCTCTGCTCCTTCTCCCCAATACCAATAGTGCTTCTTCTGCACCCTCTGCTCCTTCTCCCCAGTACCAATAGTGCTTCTTCTGCTCCTTCTCCCCAGTACCAATAGTGCTTCTTCTGCTCCTTCTCCCCAGTACCAATAGTGCTTCTTCTGCTCCTTCTCCCCAGTACCAATAGTGCTTCTTCTGCTTCTTCTCCCCAGTACCAATAGTGCTTCTTCTGCTTCTTCTCCCCAGTACCAATAGTGCTTCTTCTGCTCCTTCTCCCCAGTACCAATAGTGCTTCTTCTGCTCCTTCTCCCCAGTACCAATAGTGCTTCTTCTGCTCCTTCTCCCCAGTACCAATAGTGCTTCTTCTGCTTCTTCTCCCCAGTACCAATAGTGCTTCCTTCTTCTGCACCCTCTGCTCCTTCTCCCCAATACCAATAGTGCTTCCTTCTTCTGCACCCTCTGCTCCTTCTCCCCAGTGCCAATAGTGCTTCCTTCTTCTGCACCCTCTGCTCCTTCTCCCCAATACCAATAGTGCTTCCTTCTTCTGCACCCTCTGCTCCTTCTCCCCAATACCAATAGTGCTTCCTTCTTCTGCACCCTCTGCTCCTTCTCCCCAGTACCAATAGTGCTTCCTTCTTCTGCACCCTCTGCTCCTTCTCCTCAGTACCAATAATGCTTCCTTCTTCTGCACCCTCTGCCCCTTCTCCCCAGTACCAATAATGCTTCCTTCTTCTTCACCCTCTGCTCCTTCTCCCGAGTGCCAATAGTGCTTCTTCTGCACCCTCTGCTCCTTCTCCTAAGTACCAATAATGCTTCCTTCGTCTGCACCCTCTGCTCCTTCTCCTCAGTACCAATAATGCTTCCTTCTTCTGCTCCTTCTCCCCAGTACTAATAATGCTTCCTTCTTCTGCACCCTCTGTCCCTTCTCCCCAGTACCAATAATGCTTCCTTCTTCTGCACCCTCTGCCCCTTCTCCCCAGTACCAATAGTGCTTCCTTCTTTTACACCCTCTTCTCCTCAGTACCAATAATGCTTCCTTCTTCTGCACCCTCTGCTCCTCCTGTTATATCTACAATCACTATAGCACCTTATGCTTGAAAACTGTGTTTTAGGTCAGGCTGAGTTAGAACATCTGTCTAGTTTTTATTTTCTGTGTCCCCATTGCAGGATTTCTGCTCACTTTCCTTCCCAATGACAAGTGTCAGAAGTTTGTGAATCTTCAAATAATATCCCAAACCGCACTCCATGCAGCGTTCTGACCATAATCCGGTGCTTGTAGTGGCAGCAACAGATGATGCCATGCGTTTCTGTGTCACAAAGGGAAGAACGGTGGTGCAGGATCCCTTCCTCAGCGGCAACACAATGGTTACTGTGTCTCTGAGGAAGGGACCCTGCGTGGCCCAAAAACTGGCTTATGACCTATGTGATAAATCACATTGATTTCCCAGATCATCATCCAGGACAGCAACCTGAGATGATTGGTTCCTCCCTCTACAGGAAAAACAATTAGAACAATGAATAAACTCCTCCCACCCCTCATCCCACTATCTCCATCAGTGCACATGGAAACATTATCTTGCCCTCCTTTTGTGATAATCCAAAGGATCCTAGAGAGGAGAATTGCCATTCCCTTGACATAAGAAGGTCTTCTTAGATATCTAGGTGTACCTAAGAGCTTCAGAAAGTCATTTTTTGGGATCTCTACCAGTCCTAGGAATGAAGCCTTTAAGCCCCAGGCTCTAAGCTTTCAAGCCTTTAAAGACACGAAAGGCAGATGGATTAGGCACCATTTCCTTTTTATATAAGGAAGAGGGATTAAGTGTTCCTGCTCCAATGAAGGCAGATTCTACCATTTCTAGGAACCTCTTGGGTGGAGAATGTTGGTGCTTTGGTGGAACAGATTTGCAGGGCAGCTGTGTGGTCAAATCGGGATACCTTTGTCAAAGACTACAGGCTGGAAGTTCTGTCTCAGCAAGACCTGGCGGCAGGAAGGTTCTACAAGCAATTGTCCCGCCCTACGGCAGGCTTTGTTTTTTGACTTGCTGTGGTGTAAGATGATTAGACTTACAGATAACTGTGTTTCTAGGAATCCTCCAGGACAGCAAGCCTATATTCCACCCTTTCTATTTGGTTGTTTTTAGATATCTAGGTTTTTTTCCCCCCTCATGCACTGGTAGTGATAGTCTACTTAAATCTGGACTTAAGGACCAGGGGTGGTGGTAGGGGTTTTTAATAGTTCTAATTGTGTTTCCTGTAGAGTGGGGAACCAATCATCTCAAGTTGCTGTCTTGGAAGTCAATACCGGTAAGTCTAGCTGGGAATTTTTTAATTCTCATATGGAGTACTGGTGAACTTTCTTCTCTTTGGGACTCGGAAGTGTGTGGAAATCTCCCCAATGAGGACACAGACAGCAGTGATGAACTGTCGTTTGGTTTTGATGTCGAAGGGGAGAGAGATTACTACACTTAATTCTAATGAACTTGAGTCTTGTTTTGTTTGTTTCTTTATATATATGTTTGTATTTGTTCATATATATGTTTTTATATGTTTTTTTCCCCCCTTGCACTTTTATTTAGTTGCTGCATTTGTTCTTTAACCCTTTGATAGCCAATGACACGTCCTGTACAGCTTGACAATCAAGAGGTTAAAACGTCTCACACAATCTTTACTCTTAAAATGTACAACAACAATGTGATTTTATTAGACTGGAGCCCCTTTCTTCATTCAGTATTCTTGTAGCTTTTAGTTCCTAGCCTGATACTGCTGACAGCAGCATGCACATGTAAATAAGTAATTTATATACAGGTGAAACTCGAATAATTAGAATATCGTGCAAAAGTAATTGCAGTAAGTGCTGCAAAAGGGGCCCAAACCAAGTACTGAGTACATATGCATGCTTGTACTTTTCAGAGGTCCGATATTGTTCTATGTACTTTTTTAATTTTTTCATGCTTTTTTATTTTTCTATGATTCTTTAATTTTTATATTAATTTTTTTTTAACACGCAATTTTATTGCTATTACATGGGGGGCTAAGAAGCCCCCTATGGGATAGCTAAATCATGGTATATACTGTATCCCATGTATGACTTCACCTAACTGCTGCATGGGACTGTCAGGAGCTATACATACGTTCATGATGGAGTTCTACATGTGGGATTTATAGTAGGTTTTATATAAAGTTTATGAAGATCATGAAATTGAATAAAATTATTTTAACCACTTGCTGTTCGGAGCAATTTCTTACAATTTGCACGCACGATAAAATATGAATTTGTGGCTAGCTTCAAACCCCAAAACAATGATATATTTTCTGAAAGCAGAAGCCCTGTAGAATAAAAAAAATTTTAGTTCCATGGGTGGCAGAGATGCGAGGGCTGGTGGAGGAGCTGTATAATCTGCTGGCTGGCACTCTACAACACTGCTGTGGTTCTCCAGAAGGCTACCATGAGTTCAACTAAGTTCTACTCTATGTTCTAAAATGACAACTAGTCACTTCAACTGTCTGATCATATCCTCCTGGCTGGTCTTTAACTCGGATCTCACAGCCCGAGGAAGCTGGGGGGGGCGGGGTCTGGGAAATGTAAAAAAAAAACACATTAATTTGAAGAAATACTCACAGAGGACCAGTCATTGTATATTGGATATCACATAGAAGGCTTGTTAGCTCCCCTGTGTGATAGCAATATAGTGAAGTGGAAAAAAAGAAAAATTAGTCACATATTTAAAAAAAATGTAAAGTCCCCCGCAGGTAGGTATTTTGCTTCTATCAAAATAATATAACAAAATGCTTTCAGTGGTATAATTAAAAGGGATAAAATATAATGACTGGAGTTTATAAAGACTTTAAAACCGTGGTCTCAAAGTAACGGCCCGCGAGCCATTTGCGGCCCCCGAGTTGGTACTATGTGGCCCGAGGCCAGCTCACAAGTCTGGTACGCGGTCACGGATTGACTAGTAAGGTCTGCAGCAGACCTTGCTAATCATCACTAGATCACTGGGGATCGATGATCGTGGCTCACAGCCTCCTCCCTGCAACAAGGTAATCAGGAGAGTGGGCTATGTATTTAATTTACATGTGGGTGTGCGGGGGGACTGGGAATTCTATTATGTCATATGTGGGAGGACAACTGGGAATTATATTACGTTATATGTGGGGGAGGGACTGGGAATTACACAATTTTATATATATATGTATATATATATGTGGGGGGGGGGGCGCGACCTATGAATTATATTATGTTATATGTTGTGGGGGGACTGGGATTGTGTGTATGTGCGTATGTGATATTATTACATACGATTAGAAAACACTCCCTGAATACACAATAATTGCGTCCAGGGAGAGTGATTGATTCCTAACCGAATGTAATCAAATCACATACTATTACATGCGGTGTGCAGGTGTTTACATGCAACTTCTGTCACCTGATAATTAAAGTGACATTAAACCCTCAGACTTTTTAACATAAACCAATACTGTTATGTGTGCCTTACTGTAATCCATGGTTGTTTCCCTTCTCTTTGATGCTCTTCCTTTTAAATCTGTATCTGTTCTCATGCTGGGCAGAACTTCTGTTTTGCAGCAGACTGCCTTGTCTCTGAAATGGATACATGGTGTCTGTGTGTAGGTTCACAACCTGAGCCAGCACTACAGGAAGAGGCACTCAGCTGCAAAGGGAAGTTCTGCCCAGCATGAGAAGACATGAGGATTTAAAAGGAAGAGCAGTAAAGAGAAGGGAAACAACCATGGATTACAGTAAGGCACACATTACAGTATTGGTTTATGTTAAAAAATCTCAGGGTTTAATGTCACTTTAACTTGAATAGGTGACAGCTGCCGCTTTTAAACGCCAGATTAGGGATTCCTGATGCAGGAAACACATGTTATCTTTTATTGCACCTAAAGATAAAGGTGTGAATGGAGCCTAATACACTTATACTCCCCCGAAACCCCCCCATACACATGAAAAAATACACACACACATCATTACATGTAGTGTGCAGGAGTTTACATGCAACTACTGTCACCTAATCATTAACTTGAATGGGCGACAGCGGCCGCTTGTAAACGCCAGATTAGGGATTCCTGCTGCAGGAAAACACAAGTTTCTGACACAGGAATCCCTATTCACACCTAAACCTACAGATATGAATGGGGCCTTATTGGGGTCCATAGTACCATATCGCATATAGTTACATTTTATTTTAATGTATGACATATGGTGAGCGGCCCCCATGGGAGGAAAACATTTGTTGAGTGGCCCTCGAGCGAATTGAGTTTGAGACCCCTGCTTTAAAGTATCTATAACCAAAACATTTTTGGATAGGATGAGCATTCCTCGTACTGGGTACACGTTCATACATTGACACTACATTTTTATAAATGACCACTAGGTGTCCTTCGAGCTCTCTCACCTCATTATTTAGATGACATGAGAACTGGTTCCATTCCCTTGGCAAACCAGTAGAGGTCAAACAGAAATAACACACTCCATATGGCTTTCTGGTTGTATTGCATTTCTCTCTTCCTGTTCTGTGTTATCAAGACACAAAATCAGAGGTGTAGGAAAAGGACAGTGACAGTAATAAAATAAAAACCGTACCGAGGTTACAACTTTTCTACTTTTTTTTTTTTTTCTTAAAGAAGAAAATTTGGGGTGTAAATTGGGCTTCCATTGTATGTGTGCAAAGCAACTAGTTCCCTTTAGATCTTATATACACACACACACACACGTACCGAATCAAAATTTGGACATTCGTAGACGCATTCGAATTTTCGAATACCAATGGATCTGAATGTGTCTGAATTTCCGGTTTCAAATTTCGGATCCCGTCCGAATTTCCTTCAAAAAATGAACTGAATCGGACATGTGACTTTTGTGGCCAATCAGATGTGTTTTTCGGTTTAATGCATCCGAATGGGTCTGAACACAAATTTTTGTTACGGCAACATGGGAGCCATATACAGTATATACATATAATACTGAAGCTGAGGCTCCCAGACCCGAATGGCATTCGGGAGCTCCTGAATGCAATTTGGATCCTGAATGCCATTCGGGTCTAGGAGATTCAGCTTTAGTATTAAAATCTGTATATGTTTTTCTGTTGTATTCACAATGAATATTCGTAAACTCATCCGAAACTAACAAATTCAGATTTCGTCCGAATCCGAAACCTGAACTGAATTAAATTTCTAATCCGAATCCCGAAATAACCGAACCAAATTTTTCCGCAGCTTACATGTCTAACACACACACACACACCACACAAAGCTTCTTATACTTCCCAGTTGACTCATGAAAGTGTGTGATTGGCCATTTAGGCCCGGGCCTTGTCTCATGGGGATGGAAGGAGCTCAGCTCTGTGCAGGGCCGGCTTTAGGCGCCCTGTGCGAGGAAGCTTTACAGCGCCCCTCAGTGACCACACCCCTCAGTGGCCACACCCTTTAGTGGCCACACCCCCAGTAACCACACCCACTTATTACCCATATTTTTGGTAAAATATAAAAAGCGGGGTCACGTCGGGTAAACATGCCATGCTTTAAAATTGCGAGCACCCACGAAATCGTAAAAAATTACCTTGACCATAGGTCACGCTTTAAAAGCTTTTACCGCTCATCAGTTTAGTGTTATCAGTGATTGATAGAATTTGTCCTTCTCACACTGAGGACCGGTAAGTATCATTAATATTTACCGATCCTCCGCTCAGCCACACACAGAGCCGTTGTCATCCTGAAACTGACAGGATGACCACGGCTCCGATCTCCTCCCCGCTCGGCCATCCTGACAGCTGCGAGCACGGCTTCTCTCCCCCTCACCGCTCCGCCATCCTGACAGCAGGCAGCGCTCCCTCCTGCGCCCCTCCTGGGGGGGGCGGACGAGGGAGCGCTGTCATATCGGATGGCCAGCGCTCAGCGGTGAGGGGGAGAGAAGCCGCCCCCAGGACGAGCTGTGTCGGCCGCACAGCGCCCTTGTTGCCATGGCGCCCTGTGCGGCCGCACTGCTCGCACACCCCTAAGGCCGGCCCTGGCTCTGTGTATGCTCCAGCTAGAGCTCACTTGGAACATACACAGGAATTCCTCCTCTCACTACAATGGGCACATGATGCAGCTGATCAGCAAAAGGAAGGTGAGCATAATGCATATATGTGGCAGCATGGTGGGTGGGTTTTAATGCCGAGCTGTTGCATACATTCGTCCAGCCATCAACGCCGTTCTGTACTGAGAGTGCGCTTACTTGCCACTCCCAACAAAGTGGCTGAGCTGTTATTGGCAGCTTTCAGTCACTGTTTAGGATTGGGAGCCAATGGGACATGCTTCCGATCATGTGACCACTGTGGCAGCCACAACGGTCACATGTTCGCGAAGTCCATCTGTGTTTAGAACACCCTATAAGGGGCCAATGGGAGCTGGGGGCAAGAGGTATGGCTCCCAGCCTGCAATGAAGAGGAGGCAGGGGGGCGGGGCAGAGGAGCCGCGGCCGGGCCGGATCCTAGACGAAGGCGACAGACCGGAGGCCAGGACAGCAGGTAAGGGGTGCAGCGAAGACATGCAGCCATCACAGGCGCGGAGAGCAGTGGGGATTTGAAGGGACACAGGTCGCTGCAGCCACAGTTTTACTACATGTACCGGCAGCTGTATGGGGGTCGAACATTCGACCCCCATACACTTGCATTGAGTTAGAGTTCGTATTCGAACATTTCGGCCGTTCGAATACGAACCGAACACGGGGTTGTTCGGCTCATCCCTAGTAATGTAGTCACCGATCCAAACTCACTCCTGTGATGGACTACAATCTCATGTTTAGTTTACTCATTTGTACTTTGATTGTAGTCCATCACAGAAGCGAACTTGGAGCGGTGACTACTTTACAACACACAGGGACCATGAGAACAAAAGTAGTCACCCTCCAGAAGGAAGGACGGTGTCAGCACCAATTCAGACAGAGATGATTTGAGTAGCTACAGCTAAGTGATGCACAAACAAGTGTAGCCACCTTGCCCTAAGCGGGTGACTTCTTAACTTTTCTTCTACTGGGCTGTATCCAGTCTAGCTAATTTGTTTTATCCTAAGCACTCTGTTATTGTTTACATCTTCCTGCTGCTGGGTGTGACCTTGCCACAGAGTAGAGCATTCAATAATGTGGTATTATGAATATGTGTGTCTCCCTAACCAGTCACTAGGAGGTTCATGACCAGTGGTGCATGTTAGGGGAGGACATAAGTATTCAAGGCTGACCATGTAAGAGTCCCTTTCCCCCATGGGCCTCCTGCCTGGGGGAGAGTGTGTGCTGTCTGGCTAGGCTTTTAGCCTGCTGGTGGTCAGTTATGGACCCAGTCGGGCTCTGCATCTGGGATGGAGAACCAGAGAGGAACTTCGTCTGCTGGAAGTGCCAGAGAAGCCAGGATGGGCTTGGACCTTGAAGGAAGTCTGATGTCTCGCCTAGGTAATTCGGTGTTATGTCTACTGAGCAGCTAAGGTTCTACAATACACGATGTGACCGCAATCAGTTTAAAGGCCCTCTGCACTGGGAAGTGGTCAGCGAGCCTGGAGTTCTGTAATGTCCTAGATGTCTGAAGCTCTAACCCTCTCTCCCATTTTTGTCACATATGGTTTAAAACTAGAAAAGTGCCTGGTGCCCAAGTTTACCTTCACATACCACAAACCAGGTATGGACTCATCCCTGAGAGGAAGTGTCAGCTCACCCAGCCTCTGAAGTCCCCCACATGCTCCTAGAAGTCAGGGGGTGCTACATGAGCTACATTTTTGTCTTTAGTTTTTTTTAATATATTAAACTTTCCTTCACAAGATATGACCCGTTGATTTTGCCATTTGTGAGAACTTCATCCTTCATGGTGGTAATGATTTGCAGGCTCATAAAGCCTCTGCAGCTTGCCACCCATGCTCCTCTTTAGGTAAGTAGGTCAGGTATTAATCTATACATAGCTTACTTCCTAGGTCACATGACTGGGTTCTTTCCAAACAGCCCACCAATGCCTCAGGAGCAAGGCTAAGCTGCAGCGCGTCACATGGCCTATGGTGTCGATCAGATGCTTGAGTGACAGCGCATCCCGCTGTGTATGGCCTGGAGGGTGTGCAATAGTGGAAGGGACACCACATGACAGGGTAAGACATACGCATTTTCTTAACAATAGCTTGCTACAGCCCTATCCCATTATAAATACCCATACCCAATAATAGACCACACCAAGTTGGATATAAAATGGCTGTAGTAGCCGTTTATTTAAATATATTAACTTTATAACAAATTGAATATAAAACATTCAACCATAACAGTTTAAATACAATGTATTCCTATCAATGTGAAGCTGAGGTCTGTGAAGACACCTTTGGTCTCCTACCGTAGAGCTCTGCATACGACTTAACCAACTGGCCCCTAGCCGCAACTCACCGACTCAGGGGCAACATCGTACATAAAACACAGAGAGCTCCTACCCTCAGTAATTTTACCTCACTCCTGCGGGACCTGCCATCGCAACAAGGGGGAGACCTCACCCTTGGACGCCACCCCACACCCGCAGGGCCCTTTGGATGCCTTCCTCGAGCCCCAGGAACCACATGTCAATACCTACAGCTTTGAGATGAACTCCATCACCCCACAGGTACTGCCATGTGTCTAACTCCAACTCCCGGTGACGCACGACAATGCCACCATTCCTGGATACAAAGCGCCCCATCGCCCTATTGACCTTACTGCGCGCCTTGTTCAACCGGTCGACCGACCGAGCCAAACGCCAAGAGAGAGGACCTGGAGGGTCCCTAGTGGGGCTCCTAACATGGCGCTGAGCCCCCGAAACGGTAGGATGGGCAGGTGAATAGCGCTCAGGAGGCCTAGACCTCCTAGCACGTGGTACCTGAATAACTTGGATAATTTTGGGGGTCCGTCAACAAAGTTGACATTTGTTCTTGAAGCCAAGCAGATCCATTAATTTCTGCTGCAGCTTTCAATTGCTGAAATAAGGCAGTTAAATCAGCCATTGTTTTTTAATACAGGGAGATGCAGACCAGAGAACTGATCTCACCGTGTGGCAACCCTGAACTGCTGGCTGACCCTCCGCCCCTTCTCAAACCACCAGGGAGACTCCTCCTGACCCCACTTAATTGGCCAAACCAAGGTAAGAGACTGCCCCTTGTACACCCCCCTTTCCCTAACCCTTTCTATCGTGATGCCCTGTCTGCCCTGTCATGTGTCCTTTCGCCTATTCTTTTCTGTCTTTTGCTCCAGGACCTTCTGGACAGCCCTGCTCCTGACCCAGGCCGTGCTGTGATGATACTAAGAAAAGCAAACACATAACCAAATAATGGAGGACAAAAATATGTTATTTGTTTGATTTTCTGTTTATTAAGATTTTTAATTCCTGGTGCTGTGCAGTACTGTTACATGTGGGAACAGGGGCGTCCCGAGGCCGGGTGTCACCCTGCCGTGTCATCATCGCGCATGCGCGGCCATCTGATTGATGCCTGCCGGCGGCCATTTTGGTGATGGACGCCGGCAGAGAGAGGAGGGGACGTTCACCAGGCGGGATGAGGTATGCCGCCGGGTCCCCTCCTCTCTCCTGACACAGTCAGGCTCTCGGTCCGTGACCAAGTGCCTGATTTTTTAGAGGGGGTGACACCAAAATGACTGCCAGTCATTTTGGTGTCACCCCAGCAATGGTGGCACCCAGCAATGGTGGCACCCGGGTGACGCCACTGTGTGGGAATATCCCATGGATTCAGAACCATGCCAGATTAAAAAATAAATCTAGTTTAAGAGTTTTCTGAGACAGAAGAGTTTTTTTTTACTCACCTCTTCAGCATGTGTCTCTGTTCCAGTACTGCAGCCTCTGTAAGCCTCTTTGGCATTCGTCACTTCCGGGAGTGTCGAATGCTTGTGTCCCCGGCCTTGTGCCGTGGTTTCATCCTCTGTCTCCATGTCCTATAGTGATGTAGGGGTCCTGGGAAGGAACAACCGCATGTGGGCATTCAGCACCCCCAGAAGTATTGAATGCCGAAGAGGTTTATGTAGACTACAGGACCGAAATGAAGGTAGAAGATATGGGTTGGCAGAGAGGTGGGTATAATACCTTTATACTTTTTAACAGTGTGGTTTGTTTCTGTGGGATGAAGGATTGCTTTGACATAGGGTAGTAGTCATTATCCAGCACATCACTCTCCCACATCATTGCGTGAGTGCTGATCATTTGGAGTCAGCAAATCCGATAACCATGATACAATCATGCAGACACTGAGTAAGAGAAGCGGAGACTGTCACATGCAAAGTATATACATTCACCGTGACTCAGCCACGGAAGATGAATTCCCATATTGCTGCGAATACCCTCTGGCTTCCTGCAGCCGCTCATCCTGCACAGTGCACACTCCATAATCATGACAGGTGGGGAAGGGAGAGGTTTTCCAACACACCTTGCAGCACTGGTTTATATATGCATATTCCTCCCCTTGCCTGCAAATCTGATGACAGAAGTCAGGGATCGTCTACGTGGTGCATCTGTCAAGCTGCATTTCAGGGGCATTACCTCTATCTGTGCCCTTTTAGAACCAAATCCATCTATCTGTCTAGCGACAAAAAAATTGGTTCTTTATAATTATGGTGTATAGCTCTGTGCGACTTGACAGTACTTAATAATAATGGTTCTGTGTAAACACATGTTCTATTTAACCCATTAGCGCTAGCTCCCGTTGGCCCTTTGAGGAGTTCTGAATGGCAGCTGGTGGAAGCAGGCTCGACTATCATCGGTTGTCACATCGGGAAGGGCTCCTGATCCTAAACAGTGACTGGGAGCTGAGCACCCTCAGCACAGAACAGCGAGCTAGCTGATGCATATATGTGCACAGCTGGCAGAAAGGTGATAAATTGGATGTCAATACTAAGACACTTGCTTTGCTAAGTCACTGTGTATCATAAACAACTGCCATTTTTCCCCCAAAAGGTATTTGCCTTTTTTTTTTAGCCTTCTTTCATCTCAGTGCTGCTGATCTTATCCAAACTTTTCCAGTCACTTCCTGGCTTCAGCGTCAGCTGCACATCACTGCTCTGAATAGTGACAACAGTGGACCATGCCTGGGCAGTCTGTGTTGGCATGTCCACTTATAGTCTCTGCCAAGGCCACATATGAAATTTTATTGTGTGTGTTAAGCGGAAAACATTTTTTGTAGTTTTGGATGGAGTGAAGGATTAAAACCCCTGTCTTGGTTTAATGGGTTATTAATAAGGATGAGCTCCGGCGTGTTTGCAGCACCACGTGCCGAGAAGCTGACAGCATGCAGCGCCAATCACAGGCACTGAGACATTTCCCGATCTCTGCAGCTGCGGACCGGGAAAATGTCTCAGTACCTGTGATTGGCGCTGTCGGCTTCCTGGCGGACTCGGCACGTGAAGCTGCGAACACGCCCGAGCTCATCCTTAGTTATTAAGCCCTCATGTTTTTTTTGCAGTAGATATATGCAAAAGCTTTACAATAAAACATTTTGAAAGAGGTTTAAACTTACCTGTGTCTTCGCCGCACGCTCCCGTCCGAACATCTGAAAATTTCTCAGCCGGCCGCAAAGGATCTTGGGGCGGGCGCATGCACAGTTCAGATGTTTCAGCCGGGAGACAAGGAGAGACACAAGGTAAGTCTATGGACACTGTGGGACACGAGCGAAGAGGAGGAGATGGAGTCAGCGCTGGATTGGAGACCCGCAGCAGCGCTGGAGGGACAGCTAAAAACGACAGTAGGGAAGAAGAAGAAGATTGGATTAGGAGGCATCATTAAGGTAAGTCCTGACACTAACATTGGGGAGAGGGGGGAAAATCCTTTAATGTCACTTTAACTGCTCTGTTGGATTCCAGGTTAGAGATATTTTCTCTTACTTGCTGCCCTGGTGACAATGGTTCTACCAGAAAAATGGACAGAAAAATAAATATTTGCCACATTGCCTTATACATATTTTTAATATGCAGCCTTTTTTAAGTCTTCCAAAAATCTTAGCAATGACCAATGATTCCATCCCGCTCACCCAGATATTTGGAATGATGTGCAAGTCTCCCTGGATCATTGACAAGTTCCATAGCTCCCAGCCCCTACACCAGCTATTCAATAAAGGAGGCAACAAGTGTTCAGTCCACCTGAGAGGATTAGAGGTTAGACACAACACGGGTGGGTACATAGATGACCAGGATGAGGGAGTGTGAGTAATAAGAAGGAATGGGTGCAGAAAATAACATGAAAGACCAACACTTTCTGGCAATATGTCAAAGGCTGGCCATACACCTATAGATTGTCTGCAGATTTTCTATGGTCAGATGGGAAAAGTGCAACAGATTCCTCCACCTACGCTAAACTGTGTGTATGGAGGAATCTCCTACTGGACCAAGCTTCAGTATCTTGATAGTCAGCCCCGCTGGCTGTCAAAATACCTGAACAATCTGATTGGATGCAGGCATTGTTCAGGTATTTTGACAGCCAGCTGGGCCAACTAGCAAGATAAGGCACCCCCAGGTAACCACTCCTAGGGGGTACTTGACACTGCAGGCTCATTGCCTTCCCAGCTCATGACCAGACCAGGTAGTCCCATTCAGGTGGGCCCTGCCAGATCCTGGACAAAAGGGAAGTACTCCCGCCCCCCATCCCCTCTTATGTGAGTAGAGGCTACTTTTGGTTTTCTTCCCATGGCCAGGACCCTTTAGGACCTCCATCATATCAGGCAGAGTACGTGGAATCCAGCCATACAAGCCAAAGGTCCAGTACAGCGGCTCCTTTCCCCTCCTGAACACTGATAAGAACAGATTTATTTATTTTTTAGCCCGTGGAACGAAACAAACTTCCCCCTGTGAAGAAAAAAAGTGAACCGTGAAATCACAGCACACAAAAACGTGCACAAGGGTGCTTGGTCCTTCCAAAGAAGGGACCCTGATTCCTGACCCCCCGGGGCGCAAGGCTCCTGACAGGGGTTGAGACTGTTGGTCCACCAACCCGAAGGCCGGTGGACCCGATCCTTTGGGGACCTGCCGAAACAGGTCCCTCACAGTACTAGGCAGGGGGCTCTCCCAAAGAAAGACCCCCTCCTGGGTGGGAGGAGACAGAGAACCCTATATAAGGGCACAGAATCTCCTCCCAACATAAGGAACAAGGCCCCGAAGGAACCTGCACCCGCTGCATCTGTGGGTCAATTTAAAAATAAAAAAGTGTCAATCGTGCATGTAGTGCTTAAATAAAGATAAAGTGCCAGTGCACCACTCTGACAGGCCTTAGGGGCCAGAGTGCAAAAAATATTGCCCCAGACTAGCCATAAGGCCGGTCTTGGAGGCGAAGTGCAGAAAAAAGCAATATGGTGTCGTGCCTAGTGCACAGTGAGTCACTTGTGGGGTCCCACACCCTAGTGATTTTCTGATGCACCCCTGGGACGCCACCCCCAGGGGGCACAACACCACGGGCTTCTGCCGCCTCCAGCCAGACCAAGCTTCGTATCTGTTCAGTCAGAAAGCCATGTACTGAGCTGTTCCCCTCTCACAGGAAGCAGCCCCACACGCTCTTTCACTTCAGCGAGTACTAAGTAACCATCCCCCGCAAGGACGGTTCTTTTCCCCACCGAAAACTGATAAGAACAGATACTACACTTGATCTTAGCCAATGCTACATGCATTTTTGCACCTAACAACCCATCTAGCAACCTCTGGCCTGTAAACAAAATGGAGGATTCAGGAGTGCCTATGCTGGATGTGGAAACTTTCATCTGCCTGATGAGGGCCCACAAGAACTTCTTTGACCCCAGTGATGCCCATTACAAGAATCATGAAAACAGCCTGGGCCTGGGAAGAAATCGGGGGTGAAGTTTTCATGGATTGGGAGCTCTGATAGCAGAAGACACCTCAACATTACACGGACATACCAAGGAGAAGATACAAGGGCGATGACAATATATGATGTTAGAGGTGATACTGCTTTCCATTTGCCAAAGCAAGCATGCCTGAAGCTTGGAAATTGCTTTGAAAACACGCATTCGCGCATGAAAATATCACCTGGAAATGCTCGCACTCAAGTGTGGATGGTGGCTAAAAGTACACTCCCAGGTTTACAGTTCTGCAACACACAGCGACTAATATACAACATATAGGGAGTGAAAGGAAGATCCTATTTTGTTTTATTTTCTTGGTTTAGATCTTCTCACCTTTGGCTTACTGTAGAAGAGAAGGCACACACAGGAACTGGGCCCAGACCAATACAGTGCAGGCATCCTGTAGACTACTGCAAGGTACCAGATTTCCTGTGCTGTGGTCATTGCACAGCAAGGAAATCTAATATCTTCCATATCAGTTCACTTTCTCAGCTCAGGGATTAAAGAGGCCTAGCAACCGGTAATTATTATTGATCTGGTGACTTTGATGTTAGATCTGCATGACTTTGATTGCACTACATATTCATTAACTTATCCTTGCTGTGCTGTTTCCCAGCACTCATATTGCAGTAAAATAACCATCTACACCTTGTTCCTGCATTCCAGCCTGCCCACACAACACCCGACACCAGTATTTAGTCTTCCTGTCCGAGGCATGCATGGCTCAGGTGACCTGTCTGTTAAAGGACAGCTCCACCTTCACTTAAAGGAGAACTATGAGGTGAGTGCTTTTCACTCACCTCATAGTTCTAGCCGACCTGTGACAATGAGACTGTCACAGGTCGGCTCAGTAGATTGGGAAGTGAACGAACACATACCGGCGTTCGCTCACTTCTTGATCCTGTCACGGCTCTCTGCAGTGACAGGGGAGGGACTGGATTCCCCCCTCCCCTGTCCGATCCTCCAGCGTTGACTGGCGGAACGGACGGGGGAGGGGGCGGGTACAGCTGGCTCTGCCTCTAGCTAGGCAGAGCCAGCTGTCACTCACGCAGCTGGGTGGATCCAGATAGTATTGTTTGGTTCCACCCAGTTTGCGTTCTCCCGCGACCCTCAGGAGAACTATGGGGAAAAGCCCTGACCCCATAGTTCTCCTTTAAAAAAAAAAAAAAAGAATAGATGTGTGGCATTTTCCAATTTAGTGCTATTCAAAACTACCCTTCTGCCCTACATTTGCAACCAGTGCAACTGGAGTCCCTATGTAATCTAAAAAGTCAGGAAATGATTTGACACACTGATGACGCCCCTTCGGTACTAGAAATGTTATGTTTTAGTGACACAGGTCCTTAAAGATCAATTAAAAAAAAAATACTGTTGCAGTGCACCCCAGTTCCTATGTTTTTGTGCATAGTTGAGTCACTTAGCCTTGTTTCCACGTCTGAGGTATGGCTTTTTGGCTGCAAGCCTGTAAAAAACTGGCAGCAGGTGATCTGAACTGATGAGTCAAAATGTAAAATATTTGGCTGTACGAGGAGGCAGTTTGTTCACCAAAGGGCTGCAGAGCGGTACAATAATGAGTGTCTGCATGGTGGAGGTTCCTTGCAAGTCTGGGGCTGCATTTCTGCCAATGGAGTTGGAGATTTGGTCAGGATCAATGGTGTCCTCAGTGCTGGGACATACTGTACAAGCAGATTCATCATGCCATACCATCTAGGGTTGCCACCTTTTCTTCAAGCGAAACCCTAACACTCTAGCGACGCGCTGACATTTTTTGGGGAGAGTGAGTCGTAGCTTATTCATATGGAAATATCACAGTTTAACATCTTGTGCCTGGGCTTCTGCTGCCATCAAACCCGGACACAGCATTCAAAACCCGGACTGTCCAGGTGAATCCTGGACAGGTGGCAACCCTACTACTATCAGGGAGGCATGTGATTGGCCCCAAATTTATTCTGCAGCAGGACAACGATCCCAAACATAGAGCCCCCCTCCAGAAGGAAGGACAGCGTCAGCACCAATTCAGAGATGATTGGAGGATCTACAGCCGAGTGATACACAAATAAGATACATTTTAGTTAATAGTTAAGGTACCTGAATGAATTTTTGAGGTTTAACTCCTGAGTTTAGTGTTACTTTAATGTTTTTCTTTAAGAACTTTGGCTGAACTTCCTGCCTAAAATATAGACCTGTGTGTAGTTAAATATCACTTGTCCCTCAAACAAACAATGGGGCATAGTGACACACTCAACAATTTAGTCTTCTTGTAATAAAATGACCCGTCTCAGAACCCCGGAAGAAGCGCTGTATAGAAAACAATAACAGATCAGCAAGGAAAGCAAGTTCTACAGATTTGCGGGTGACCCCACTGACCTAGAAAATCGGATCTTTCTTTTGCAGAGAATTATTCTATTTTTACAGACGCAGCTTTACCTGTCTGACTGGTTCTTCAGCATCCGTGGTTGTGTGTAAATGTGATCGGTGAATGCTGTGTGGCCCGCCGTTGTTTATTGTTCACATTTTGTTATCTTTATTACATCAGTACAAACTTCTCTTGCTTGTAGTGGATTGTGTCACTTACATTATAAAGCATTTAAAGTGAAAGGCGTAGGCTCTCAATGTGTCATTCAGATAAACCTGTGATAGAGATCATCTATCGTATAAATATATGTTAACGTGTTAAAGCAGAACTTGGATTGTATAAATTATTTCAGCAATGAATTTTGGGAAGCTTTAAGAAATAAAAGAAAATGCATCTTTGGTGACAATACTCCTCTCCTCTCCAGTGCTGTTCCCCAGAGAAAGCCCGCCGGCCTGATGGTCCTCTTCTAGGTTGAATGACGGCCAGTGTTATCCAACCCACTTCCTGTGAGCCCAGGCTGTTATGGACCCGTCCACTGGGTCTAGTCCACCAGTCCTGGCTATTGTCTCAAGAGTCCAAAAAAACCTTTATTGGCTTCACAAATGATGACAAGAAGGTATGCAAACTCCAGGTGTGCATATCTGCTTCCTGTGCGCCCAGGCTGTTATGGACCAGTCCACTGGGTCTAGTCCACCAGTCCTGGCTATCGTCTCAAGAGTCCATAAAAACCTTTATTGGCTTCACAAATGATGACAGGAAGGTATGCAAACCCCAGCTGTGCATATCTGCTTCTTGTGAGCCCAGTGCTTTCCCCTAGAGAAAGCCCGCCGGCCTGATGGTCCTCTTCTAGGTTGAATGGCGGCCAGTGTTATCCAACCTACTTCCTGTGAGCCCAGGCTGTTATGGACCCATCCACTGGGTTTAGTCCACCAGTCCAGGCTATTGTCTCAAGAGTCCAAAAAAACCTTTATTGGCTTCACAAATGATGACAAGAAGGTATGCAAACCCCAGGTGTGCATATCTGCTTCTTGTGAGCCCAGTCTGTTATGCACCCGTCCACTGGGTGTGTGACATCATGCCTACCTGAACTCACAGTACAATAGTGCAGATGTGCTCATGCGGTACTGAAGACCACTCACTGCCACTGCTGGATCAAGGACCTAGGAATCTCATGTAATTGGCCGAAAGACAGCTTAATTTAAGATATATACATTATAAAGGGAATTGTTTAAAAAAAAAAGAGTGCAGGTGGAGAGTTTGGGGCGGTGGGAAGATGTAGCTTAATCCCTTAGTGACCAGTGACAGTGAAAAACAAGGCATCACAAACAAATGCAATGTTTCGAGACCTTATGTGGTCCCTTCATCGGTGCAAAAGATAGTGTGACCACTATTTGTCACATGAGGCATCACTATCTTATGCCTGACGAAGGTCTCAAAATGTTGCCTTTGTATGTGTTGCCATGTTTATCTGATGTTGAATAAAGACAGAACGATAGTGGACCCTTGGTGTGCTGGTGGCTTACTCTTCTATACTTTGATTCTCACGGCACCATCCGCAGGCTATTTCAGCACCCACCAAAAAAGTAAAAGTGGGATTCTGGTCTGGAGTGCTATGGGACATCTACACATTTTGAAAATCTGGACATCTTACTTTAAGTACCATATTCATGTGTATGTGACACAGCTACTATTTCTGAAAGGAGAGTTCACCAATGGCAGCAAACATTTTCAATAGAGGTTTCCTTTATGATGTTGGCTTATGGAAACATTTTAAAATACCTAGAGGGACCAAAATGCATCGAAAATATACACTTGCAGGGAATTGGAACCCAAGTTATTTAAGGCGATTGAGTGATGAATCTTGATTGAGCACTCATGTAAAATGTATTGATGCTACAAGTTACTGCATGCTACGTGTGCAGCTTGCTCAGTAGGTAGGGATGAGGTTTAGGTTCATGGCAAATCCTGTGGGTCTGACATCCGCAGTTCCCAGTGAACATATGTCCAGATTTGCTTTTTAAAATTGCTTTTTTAAAGCCATAATGCACTGCATGACCTTTGAACTATGGCCAGCAGGCTTAGAAGGACCAATTAAAGGGGCTTTTGGATAAGCCAGCCCCCTCACTATAAAAGATGGGGCACAGAGCAGCCATAGTGTCAGTGTATTGGAAGCTTCAGTTGTGAGAGGATAGAGAAAGCTGACAAACTGGACAGGGAGATATTAGGGTCAGTATGTTTATTGTATTTTTTTTTTTTTAAAGTGGGCTTCATTTATTTGTTTTTTGTTGTTTTTTTATTTTTTGGTGATAGGGCTTTTTATGTTTGGAGTGCTTAAAGCAGAGCATTCACTTGTTACTGACCATCTTTAAGCTGCCTTTTGCTTGTAGCATGCCACTGCAATGCGTAAAAGGAAAAAAAAGTGCAAGAATAGTGTACACCTAAACCACCTCCCATTATATCACTGACATTCGCTGCACTCTCCCATAGATAAAATAAAGGTTTGACATGCACCAGTTAGGCCTATTGTCCCTGATTAAAATGGTTATGCTGCTGCCCAATTTTTATACTGCTTTGTCATTTACGGTCTCCTAATTCTGGTAGCAAAACATTTACCTGTAGCCTTTTTCTCTAGTACGTTTCGGTCAATTCTCTCTCATTATAACTATCCTGCTGAGGGCCAATTTTACACTTCTGTGTCATCTGCTGTCTCTTATCTCTTAATAGAACTTGATAAAAATCGACCAGTGGCAGGGCAGTTTTGCACCAGCAAGAACAAGGACAGCAGCAGGAAACTGTTAGCCAATTTCTATCCTATTTCAAATATCCAATTAAAGGGGGCCTATTACAGTTTGATGAAAAAGCGTCATCGCTGCTATAACGACCTGGAAAAAAAAGTAGGGCTGGTAATGATTACAATTTTCCTGTTCGATTAATCTAAATTTTTTTAAATCGATTAATTTCGTTTAATTATAACGCGCATACAAATCCAACTACATTGGCCTATACACATACAGCACAGCAATGAAGTAATAAAATGAACTAGGATCACACTAATCCAGCACGTTATTAATCTCACGTGCCCCACTCAATATGGCCGCCGCTTGAGTGGGGCAACTCAGAATAATAACGTGCTGGATTAGTGTGACCCTAGTTCATTTTATTACTTCATTGCTGTGCTGTATGTGTATAGGCCAATGCCTTGGCTGGCGCTCGTGCAGAAAGTTTCTTGGGCAAACTCACCGGCCCGAGTGGCTCCGTCGGCTAAGGAAGGGAAGAGGAGTCCGGTGACGTCCCGGACATCGATGTCACCGAGCTCATCCCCCCTTCCCTTCGTTAGCCGACAAAGCCACTTGGGGAAGGGGGGAGGAGTCCGGTGACGTCGATGTCCGTGATGTCACCGGATCGCCGACGGGACTCCCAGAAGCCAGCGGAGAGGCGAGTGTTTTAATTAGCGATCAAAATTATTTTAATCGATCAAAAAGTTTAACGATTAATCAAGAAATGAATCTTTAATTTCCACAGCCCTAAAAAAAGGCTTTTTTTCTGAAACTGAAATGAATTACATTGAGGCGCTGCTGCTGTTAATAAGCCAAGTTCATTGTAAAGGAAAATAAAAATCAATTCTACAGCCACATATGCACTGCCAATGTGTGCGGTTGCTTGAACCACCTGTGAAAAACATACTGTCCTATGTTAACATGTACAGCTTTAAAAGAGAACTATGGGGTAATTGTTTTTCCCCATAGTTCCCTTAAGGGTCATGGGAGGACATATACTAGCGTCCTCCCATTACCCAAAGTTCAGTATATCACGAGCTACAGCTCGCGGTATACTGAGACCGCAGTAGCCGGGGCCCGGAACAGATCCCAACATTACAGGTCGAGATCCACCCAGCTGCGTGAGTGACAGCGGGCTCTGCCTATCTAAAGGCAGAGCCAGCTGTACCCGCCCCCTCCTCGTCCGTTCCTCCAGTCAGCGCTGGAGGAATGGAGCAGGGAGGGGGGAATCCCTGCAGGGAGCCCTTGAGTGACAGTCACGGCTCTCTGCAGGGAGGAGATCGGGATGGGTCGGGAGTGGGCGGCCCAAGAAAATGTTTGCCATTGGGCCAATCAATATTAAAGACGGCCCTGGTTATAGGAAACATCTAGAAATGTTAATTGTGAATAAGTATTACCCTGAAAATTGATCTTTGTTTTGAATTCCTTTTGAAAAATAACATTGCACTTTTTTTGCCCCCGTGCCTTTGATCCTCATAGTTCTATATCTGAACTGTGAGATTACCTAAGGCACTGCCACCCCTGACTGCTAGTCTCAACATATCTGGAATGAGATTTGGCAATGTTGCTTTCTCCTTGCCGGAGAGGAAGGTGTACCTGAGGACCTGCAGTGCAGGAATCTCCCTGTTTTTTTCTTCTTCATTCATTCTGTAGATCTGTTCTTCCTCCACCTGCTCTGCTGCTTCTTGAATATTCTTCCATCGGCCATGAGATCACCAGTCATCATGGGCAGCTCTGACATGAAGCTAAGGCCTGCTTTTATCAAGAGAACAATCTCCATACAGAGACCTGTCGCAGGACAAGGCATGGTAAGTCAGTAACAGGCAAAGGATCAGCTGTCTGGAGCTTACAGTAAATACTGGTCACTAGTCCTTTGCCTGCTGCATGTCTTTATTGGGCACCCACAGATCAGGTCCTCTTTAACACAGGAAAGTCCATCGGAAATACTTTATCAGCAGTGGAACTGTAAAGGTCAAATGTCTCCTGCATTCGAAAAGTCATGCTTAGTTGTCAGACTGAAGCTTGTGATTGTGCAGCTCAATGGTGCAGAAAATCAGGTACACTCAGAATCAGCTGTGGGTCATCTGGATAATCAGTCACTGATCAGTATCTCAAAAGTCATCAGGTCAATCATCTATGCTGCGGTGCTGGATTTGCTACAATGCCGAAAATTCAAATTTTTAGAGAAAGGGTTTCTTTAGGCACGTGCATGTAACACAATTTTGATGAAGGACTCCAGGCATAAATAATCTTAACCCCTGCAGAGGAGCTGACATCGAACTGCAAGGGTTAGGTGCTAGTTTTCGTCTGGGGACATCTAGGGATGGAAATAATAAAGTGAGTATATACTCACCTAAAGTGATGATATACTCCCCTGAATGTCAGCTGCTAGACCGGTCACTGCAGCTTCTCTCCCCCTCCACTCCGGCCGTCTAAGGTCCAGTGAGTCATCACATCCAAAACAGTATACAGGGCATGATGATGCCGAGGGACATTCTATTGCTGTAGCCGGATGGGGATTTAAGCTACAGGGACTGTTCTAGCAGCCAGCCAACTCCGAGTTTCAGGTGAGTATATCTTTTTTATTAGGGATGCTCAGATACCATGTACCGTACTCAGTACAAGTACAGATACTTTCCCAGCTCCAGGACTAAACTAGAGAAAAATTCAAAAGTTAGGAAGCAGCTGTCATTTGTAAGGAGCACACGGAGCTCCTGGGATTTGTACATCACCATTTTAATGCATTATGGTTTTTTTATAAATATATATAAGGGACGCACCGATACCATTTTTCCAAGTACGAGTACTGATACTTGCCCAAGTACTCACAGATACAAGTACTGATACATTTTTGTTTATTGTCATGTGACAGTTTTTCTAAAACAATACAGACTAATGATTTCAGGACAGAGGTGGTGCGCCAGAGCCAGGTCCCAGCTGCAACCCTGGTACTTCTCATGAAAATGCCAAGTATCGGCACTGGTATCTGAACTGGTATCTGGACATCCCTATTTTTTATTTTTGTCCTCACGGGTTAAGAATATTTCTGCCAGGAGTTCTTCTTTTATAATACACAATGCAATCTAATAGCAACAACACATACCAGATTGAAGAGAGGACATGCTGCGCCTATGCAAAGCATTGTTGTTCTTCTGGCGACCATCTTCATTTGGTCTCCCATGTTGGAAGGGCTTTTAAGTCTTCACAGGCAGACTACCTGATAGGCTTTGCAGAAGGAGGTGTGACCCCGGAGGAAACATGTTAAAGTGACATTAAAGGGTATTTCCCGCCACCACCCAATGTTAGTGTCAGGACTTACCTTAAATCATGCCTCTTTATTCGACCATCTTCTTTACTGTCCTTTTCAGCTGTCCCTCCAGCGCTGGTGCGGGTCTCCGATCCAGCGCTGACTCCTCTGTCCTCCTCTTCTCTGATGTCCCATGGAGTCTGTGCGGGTGCACACTGCTCCATAGACTTACCTTGTGTCTCTCCTCGTCTCCCGGCCAAACATCTGAACTGCGCATGCGCCCGCCTCAAGATCCTTTGCGGCCGCCCTAAACTCTTCAGATGTTTGGATGGGAGCACGCGGCGGAGACACAGCTAAGTTTAAACCTATTTCAAAAGTTTTTATTTGTTTTTTTAAAACGTTTTTGCATATATCTCCTGCTTGCTAGCTGGTCTTTAGCCTAACTGCGGCTTATATCATGAGATACTTTTTTATTCTTGTGAGTGCCTTCTGATATTTTTGTTTAATTATAATTAAATACATATTGAACAAGGACAAGGCGCTTAGTCCATCTTTCTGGATTTTAATATAAAACACCCAGCATGTTCAGAAGCTGGCATCATCATATTACCCTCAGGAAAGGTTTATTGCAAGTCCTTGAAATGCTCTGTTTACCACTTAAAGTCCTGGGCGTAGCTGCCCTGCCTCTGTTTGCAGTGAATTTGTGTGGGCGAATCTTAGTGCACAGGCAGATCGCTGGCATTGTGCATGCCAAGCACTAAAGATATTCTCTGACATGTTGACATTTTAGGATAGTCTCTAGTTTGTGGCTTGGCTATGGAATCTTTATGGCGGAAGTTAACACTATAAAGTACATGATTTACCTCTGTAGAAATAATGAACAATATATCCGTGACGCTTATACCAACATAACTGATATTGTTGTGTGTCTGTTAAAAGAGAACTATGGGGCAAGTGTTTTTCCCCATAGTTCTCTTTAGGGTCACGGGAGGACATAAACTAGCGTCCTTCCGTGATCCAAAGCTCAGTATACAGGTTTGAGGCATTTTTTTTTTATTTCCTTGGACACTGCTCTAATATACAGATCCAAACACCACAATGTTCGTGGACACATTGCTTGGAAAAAGAGCTGCATTCAGAGGCCTAAAAAAAACGAAAATGCCTCTAAAATCAGCATTTTTTCTTCCTGTGCGCATAAGGCCGTCAGGGATCAAGAAAACTCCCTCTAGCGGCAATGTTGTAGAAAAAATATATAGAACACTTATTACTAATGTGGGAAATTCGATGACTTGTATAAATGACTCACCCCCGTGCGCAATGATAATTCAGCTTTGTCAAAATGCATTCATATTTCTGTCATCCTGGCTCTTAGTCACATTCAATGATTTGTATTTAATATTAGAAATAAAGATTTTTCCAATTCGCTGAATGACACAGCCTGGGGATTAGAAAGGAGAATCCCAGGGGCACCCCCCGATTATGTCATAGGGCTTGTGCCTTTGTCAGTGTGTAGTCAGTTCTGGAGGGGGGTCGACCCTTCCCCTCAGTCATTTATCACAGACAATGCATATCAGGCATGTTAAAGACATAACTAGAGCCATATGACTGGTGTGTGGTCTGGTAGTGCAAGGTGGCCAACAGAGAAGAATCCATAGGTCACTGTCCAATATTATAACCTATAGCAGCCTTTCTCAACCAGCCTTTCCTCAAGGGCGCCTTGAAGTATTATGCCTTTCCATGGTGCAGACAGGTTTCTGATGGGGGGGTGGGGAGGGGTGGTGTTGGTTCTCCTGATGTGAATGGGGAACTTTGTTAAAAGAGGGCACTTCTGATGTGAAGGGAGGACTCTGATGTGGAGGGGGGCTTCTTGTGTTAATGTGGAATGCTTATGTGAAGGGGGGCTTCTGATTTGAATGGGGAACTCTGATGTGAGGGGGAGGCTTCTGATTAAAAGGGGGGCTCCTGATGTTAAGAGGTGAACTTCTGATGTGAAGGGGGCTTCTAATGTGAAGGGGGCTTCTAATGTGAAGGGGTGCACTGATGTGAATGGGGGTGCCTGGGTTTCTTACCCTTCCTTGTCCATTTAAACTGCAGCCTGTCTTGCTTTGCAGTGTCTGACACTGTTCATTCCTCTTTGGCGCCCACTTATGACCAAACCCCTAAATATCATCATTCTGCAACTACTATCAAACTACTGACAAATTCCTGTCTCAGAGCTAAAATGCAATACCAGTTCACTATTTACCCATCAGCTTGTCCAGTCAGTCTCCGCCCTTGCGTGTGTTCTGATCTACCAAGTGCTCTGCAGTTGTTCCTGTTCTCCATGTACGACCCTGGCTCTGGCTGATTGAGCTCCTGGTTCCTGACTTTGGATATTCTTTCCATTAATTCTGCTCTCAGTGTTCCCTGACATAGATCGGCTGACTACCCGCTTTGGCATCTGACCTCCTGAAATTATTTTTGTTTTTATGCTTTAGACTGGGGTGCCCCGAAATTTTACATACTTTTAAATGGTGCCATCACTGTAAAAAAACTCTGTAGTAGGGGATGATTGGGGTAAGGGATGGTTAGAAACCCTATCATGTTTCATTTGCTTTTTTAAGCCTATTACTTTGAATGTACCTTGACTTCCAACACCAGCCACATTTTTAGTTGTGGATGAAGTTGTGGATAAAGTTTTTTATTGTGGTCTGGGACCCAGTTGGGGAGATTTTTGCTCAATGAGCAGCACTGTTGAGGCATGTCAGACTGCCAGAGTTCTCGGCCGCTGTTTTGTGTCAGTGTGCCACAGCCGGACTCTCCTATGTGCTGCCAGCACAAGGTGATACATTCATATGAATTAGAACGGGACTTTAATAGTACCAAGCAAGGTCTAAAAATAATAATGCTGATATGTTATCATTTAAAACCACCAAGTATCCATAGCCAATGTCCTATATCTACTACAACCTCCTACCCTCAACCAACAAACATTTATCTTATACAGTAGACGAGTGATTTGCTGTGAGTGCCCTGGATTCCCTTTTTCTAGATTGTGTGCATACATCATATACAAACGATATATTACTCTCATACAGTTACATAGATATACTGTATTACAACCAATAACAAAGGTTTTTTTTCTTAAATCTTTTTATTTTTTAAATATTATTTCCTGGTGTACAAAACAAACCACACAGGGCCGAGCCTCACATGGAAGCCCTATGCAGTACAAAAACAAAACACCGTACCAAAAAGAACTCTACAATCAGCAGTGTACATCAATCTATTACAGTTAAAGGGGTTTTTGCTCACAGGTCCTAGCTGTCATATGAGTTGGCACAAGGAAATAAAAGATTAACATTCAGAACATAGCTATGAAAAAGCTCAAGAGAGCATCCCTAAAACATAAGATTAAAAAAAGATGATCAAGTCACCACTCTCCCCATTCCCCCCAAGGACAAAATGGTCATAACAAAGGAGGATAACACCCAACACAACAGTACCTCATCATTCAATAGCCCATCCCATAAGCAAGATATCATAGTATAGGAGGCATTCAACCAGTGACATCTGTGGCTGTGAAGGACAGGTCCAACCATGTTGCCCATACATTACGAAATTTAGCTGCACACCCTCTATTTTCATAGGTATCCTGGTCATAGTTTAGAGTTAGGACCGCATTATACAGAGGGGCCTTGGCGAGGCAGTGCGGCTTTCACATATTCTGCTAGAATGACATGCAAGCTCAGTCTAGCTGTTTTACATACCAGCCAGTGCACTGCATATCCACTTTTACAGCTAAATTCAGTTGCAGGAGGCTGTAAAAAAAAAACTAAAAAAAAACACACTGGGGTGGGGGACAGCGCTTCCGGGCCAGGAACACCATTACCCGGAGAGAAGCAGGTCACTCTCTAGTATTAGAGAAAACAAAAGAGAAGGGCGCCCACCCTAGTGTAGATAGGACTGTGCAGCTGTTTTTAGATGTCATCCAGGCTTGCCTACTATACTTTTACTTTGATTCACTTTTGTGAGTATGTTTTTACTCTGTACTTCAATTTTTATCATTAAAAACTATCTACACTAGGGTGGGCGCCCTTCTCTTTTGTTTTCTCACATAGTGTTGCAGCTTCCCAGGCTGAAGTGGGGCAGCACCCCTAGTAATCCTTGCTTGCATATATCCTTCATTTCTTGGACAACGTTTGGCGCTTCAGATTCGTTTTCACTCTCTAGTATTAGTCGGCAGCTCGCTGGGTCCTCACGGCCAAGGCTCCAGCACGGCCCCATAATTTGCCTTCCCTGCTGTGCTGCTTGTGTGCTCGGCTCCCCCAGTTGTTATGCCTATAGCTTACACTCTAATGTCCCCCCACAGTCACACACTATTATTATACATTTATATACACTATATTACCAAAAGTATTGGGACGCCGGCCTTTACACGCACAAGAACTTTAATGGCATCCAGAGGCGTAACTAGAACCTTCAGGGCCCCAGTGCAAGAACCATGAAGGGCCCCCCCCCACCCCAACCCCACGGCACTGCATGGTTAACAGGAAGGCTGCCGAGGTCCCCAGCAAGCGTGGGACCTCAGGCAGCTGCTTGTTTAAAATTTTAGTGATCTAGAGTCCAGTGGCGGCGTGCTTTACACCACGGCATCCCACGCTTTGCATTGCACTTGGTGATGTAAGGCTTGGATGCAGCTGCTCGGCCATGGAAACCCATTCCATGAAGCTCTCTACGCACTGTTGTTGTGCCAATCTGAAGGCCACACGAAGTTTGGAGGTCTGTAGCTATTGACTCTGCAGACAGTTGGCGACTTCTGCGCACTGTGCGCCTCAGCATGCGCTGACCCCATTCTGTCATTTTACGTGGCCTACCACTTCGTGGCTGAGTTGCTGTTGTTCCCAGTTGCTTCCACTTTGTTATAATACCAGTAACAGGTGACCGTGGAATATTTAGTAACAAGGAAATTTCACAGGAACTCCTAAGTCCAATGATTTGGATGGGTGTCCCAGGGTGATTGTGTTCGGCCCAGTCCGGCCCACCGGGCAAGTGCCCCGTATGCCCTATGGCCAGTCCCGCCCTGGTTGTACTGTATAAAGCCCTTCCATGTGCACCTTACTTTAAAGCTAGTTATGAGTTGATGAATGCGTTTGCCATTTGTTTTTCATAAATGTGAACGAGCCCCATATTTGTCACTGAACATGAAGTCTGGCTGTGTTACAATAATAAATATTGAGGGTTGGAATTTAGGGTTAGAACATCAAAATGCAAAAAAAGCCATTGAATTTGGAGTGGGCATTGCATTATATTTTGTATGCAAGAATGTAATCTCCTAGTAGATAGTACTCTCCAAAGAAATAGAAAATCCTTACAAAGATGACACCACTATGAGGGGGATATGAGTTACGTGATCCTCGGAATGTACTACATGTTCTGATACTGTTTCAATGTTTTTCTCTAAAAGAAACAGGATCTAGCGTGGTACTGCCAGAGACGTAACTATACCCATCATCCCCCTGTGGCAAGATATGTGGTTGGTGTCTCCTCTGTCACTATGAATCGATGTCTGTAATCAAACACTGTATTGGGGTCCTATAAGAAAGGGATCAGAAACAATGAGATTCATTGTAGTGAAGTATTTCCTCCCCACGGCTCAATAAATATTGTTTTTCCCACGAAGGGCGACTTTAGTTTTTCTGAGAATTATTTTTCATTGTCAATTTAAAGATATATGATGAGATTTTAGGAGGACCATCAATGTGAAATCTAGTATTTGCCTTTTCTTATTCCAGAGCTGCTAGTAACAATGACCTTGTCTTTCTAAGACGCACAAAGTAAATCTAAAGATGCTGTAAAAGGGCCGGGCTCTCTGCCGATAATAAGTGAAGTAACAGGTTCACTTACATGCCTCTCTGCATATACATATCTTCCATTTATTCCTGGGGTCGCCACCTTTTCTGCAAGCGAAACCCAAACACTCAATTTGTTTTGGAGAATATACAGGAGAGAGTCAGGAGAGACGGCCAGGAGAGAGAGTGAGGAGAGAAAGCCACGGGAGAGAGCGAGGAAAGACAGCCAGGAGAGAGAGCGAGGAGAGACAGCCAAGGGAGAGAGTGAGGAGAGACAGCCAAGGGAGGGAGCAAGGAGAGACAGCCAGGAGAGAGAGCGAGGAGAGACAGCCAAGGGAGAGAGTGAGGAGAGACAGCCAAGGGAGGGAGCAAGGAGAGACAGCCAGGAGAGAGAGCGAGGAGAGACAGCCAAGGGAGAGAGTGAGGAGAGACAGCCAAGGGAGGGAGCAAGGAGAGACAGCCAGGAGAGAGAGCGAGGAGAGACAGCCAAGGGAGAGAGTGAGGAGAGACAGCCAAGGGAGGGAGCAAGGAGAGACAGCCAGGAGAGAGAGCGAGGAGAGACAGCCAAGGGAGAGAGTGAGGAGAGACAGCCAAGGGAGGGAGCAAGGAGAGACAGCCAGGAGAGAGAGCGAGGAGAGACAGCCAAGGGAGAGAGTGAGGAGAGACAGCCAAGGGAGGGAGCAAGGAGAGACAGCCAGGAGAGAGAGCGAGGAGAGACAGCCAAGGGAGAGAGTGAGGAGAGACAGCCAAGGGAGGGAGCAAGGAGAGACAGCCAGGAGAGAGAGCGAGGAGAGACAGCCAAGGGAGAGAGTGAGGAGAGACAGCCAAGGGAGGGAGCAAGGAGAGACAGCCAGGAGAGAGAGCGAGGAGAGACAGCCAAGGGAGAGAGTGAGGAGAGACAGCCAAGGGAGGGAGCAAGGAGAGACAGCCAGGAGAGAGAGCGAGGAGAGACAGCCAAGGGAGAGAGTGAGGAGAGACAGCCAAGGGAGGGAGCAAGGAGAGACAGCCAGGAGAGAGAGCGAGGAGAGACAGCCAGGGGAGAGAGCGAGGAAAGACAGCCAGGGGAGAGAGCAAGGAGAGACGGCCAAAGGAGGGAGCAAGGAGAGACAGCCAGGAGAGAGAGTGAGGAGAAACAGCCAAGGGAGGGAGTGAGGAGAGACAGCCAGGGGAGAGAGCGAGGAAAGACAGCCAGGAGAGAGAGTGAGGAGAAACAGCCAAGGGAGGGAGTGAGGAGAGACAGCCAGGAGAGAGAGTGAGGAGAGACAGCCAGGGGAGAGAGCTAGGAAGCTAGGAAAGACAGCCAGGGGAGAGAGCGAGGAAAGACAGCCAGAGGAGAGAGCAAGGAGAGACAGCCAGGGG
>NW_017307869.1:98314-123252 GCF_000935625.1 Nanorana parkeri
GAGAGAGCAAGGAGAGACAGCCAGGAGAGAGAGTGAGGAGAGACAGCCAGGAGAGAGAGCAAGGAGAGACAGCCAGGAGAGAGAGTGAGGAGAGACAGCCAAGGGAGAGAGCAAGGAGAGACAGCCAGGAGAGAGAGTGAGGAGAGACAGCCAAGGGAGAGAAGAGACAGCCAGGAGAGAATGAGGAAAGACAGCCTGGAGAATGAGAGAGGAGAGACATCCAGGGGAGAGCAAGGAGAGACAGCCGGGTGAGAAAGAGAGGAGAGAGAGCCAGGAGTGAGAGCAAGGAGAGATAGCCAGGGGAGAGAGCGATGAGAGACATCCAAGAGAGAGAGGAGAGACAGCCAGCAGGGAGAGAGAGAGTGGCATCTTGTGTCCCTGATTCGGGGTCATACACTACAGAATTTGGTAAACGGCCCAAAGCATAAATTTTTCGAGAAAGCCACAAATTCTTTGCTGAGATCCATGTTAATTAGGTGGCCACAAGGCCCCAGTGAGCAGCCGCCTAATATTACAAAACACAAAAATTCCCCAGCCCCAACCTGCCAGCCAGCCTGCAACCAAACAAGTAGCCCTGTCAACAGTATGCGTTAAAATCAGAGGTTTTAGTTGCACAAACTTTTGGCCAAAAATATGTAGAAGCCACACCGCCACGCCAAGGCACCTCTGCAAAGTGTGGTCCTAACTCTATGTATCTGAGTCTCCAAGTGTGAGCATATTAATGAAGTCGATAGATTGCATGCAGGTGTACCTGGAGGTAGCCAACTCCTCCTAATAAGGTGCAGGGACGCACTGGGGGCCCAGCAACCAAAAATGCACGCTGGGACCCCAGTGCATCCCCCTAACCAAAAATAGTCAAACTAGAAAGAAGTGGTACATGCATGAATCCATAACCAGCCTTTATAGCAGGGAGCACAATGGGAAGGCTTACAACAATACAAAACACAAAAATTCCCCAGCCCCAACCTCCCGCCTAATATGCCTGATTAGAGAGCCGCCTGTGCCTCTGCCTGACACCATTTCACTCAGCCTCGTGAATATGCACTTCCTTGTGTCACCTCTCGCACAGAGCCTGCCGTCTGAACTACAATTCAACGTCTGAACAATGTAACATTATCATTGATCGCTGGAAGCAATGCATGATGGGATGTGTAGGCTTGAGAAATGGAGATTGCATTACATCAAGCAGCAGGTAAAGAGACGCAAAGCACACTGGGAATCCAGGAAATTGATAGAAGTGATGGGCAGGCGGAAGGCAGCGCTCACTATATAACAAAGCTTTGATTGTATTATCAGAAACAGCTCTAGTATGTATTCCTATTACAATGCTGATGTTATAACAGGAGAGGATATGCTGGGACTTTACAACTCCTTAATGGTGACAACCCCGGAAATTGTTTTTTGACAGGCACGTGCCCAATAAACCCGCTAACCTTTTTATGTTTGAAATCACAATAAAATGAATTCAGGTGTTAACTCAATCCCATCCATTATCGCGGAGCGCTGAGCAAAAAAAAAAGGCCATTTTAAGTTAACAATTATCATCACATGACGACTTCAAAAGACACAACAGGTGAGTCAAGGCATCAACCATGGCACTGATAGCTGCCCGTCTAGCCTGTGCCTGTCAAGGGCTCATTAAGTTTTATTGGAACAGTCTGATGTGGTATGTACACAGCGCTGTGTCACTCGGCTGTGTGTCTGCACTGTCAGGGCTCAGCAGATAATAACAGCTGCCGCTCCGTGACTTGAAATCAGCCAATATTTACCTGTCAGGATATTTACAGCCTTCGGGAGCCCATCAGCCATTTGCCAATAATGAGTCACATGGTGCAAATAAGTTAACACAACATGTTTGCAAAATACAGGAAAGGGCTTTTTTGTCAATGCAAACCAAAAGAAAAATAATAAAGTAGAACTATGAGAAATATATATATATATAATGTATGTATAATCAGTCTGTTACTAGCATTAAAGTGATCTTAAAGTCACATGTTTTTAATGAAGACATCACTTATAATTAGGGAAGCACCGATACTGGTTTTTCGGTATTGAGTACGAGTACCGATATTTTTTTTCCGGTACTTGCTGATACCGATACCGGAAGTCCCATTAAGGAACCTGGGTGATGTGTAATGACTTGCCCCCCCCCCCCCCGCTTCCTTATTGGCCGGGAAGCTGGCTCCATGCTCCCTCATCACCAGGTGACAAGGAAGCTTGAAGTCGGTTTTCTGGCCAATCAGGAAGCCAGGGGGCGGGTAATGACTAGCCACCCGGCTTCCTGATTGGCCAGCTTCCTGACCAATCAAGGAGCCAGGCGGCGAGTCATAACATGTTATCTGGCTTCCTGATTAGCCGGGAAGCTGGCTCCATGCTCCCTCATCCCCAGGTGACAAGGAAGCTTGAAGTCGGTTTTCTGGCCAATCAGGAAGCCGGGTGGCTAGTCATTACCCGCCCCCGTCTTCCTGATTGGCTGAGAAACTGGCTCCATGCTCCCTCATCCCCAGGTGACAAGGAAGCTTGAAGTCGGTTTTCTGGCCAATCAGGAAGCCGGGTGGCTAGTCATTACCCGCCCCCGTCTTCCTGATTGGCTGAGAAACTGGCTACAAGCTCCCTCATCACCAGGTGATGAGGAAGCTTGAAGCTGGCTTTCTGGCCAATCAAGAAGCCGGGGGGTGGGTCATTACACGGCCCGCGGCTTCCTGATTGACCGGAATGCCGGCTCCATTCTTCCTCGTCACCAGGTTATGAAGAAGCTTGAAGCCAGCTCATGACCAATCAGGTGTACATTGTCTGGCTTCCTGATTGGCCGGGAAGCTGGCTCCAAGCTCCTTCGTCACCTGGTGACGAGGAAGAATGGAGCCAGCATCCCGGTCAATCAGGAAGCCGCGTGGCGTGTAATGACTCGCCGCCCGGCTTCCTGATACCGGAAGTTCCGGTATCAGAAATAGATTTATTCCCTTATTATTCTCTTATTTAGAGAACGTTTGCAGAGCCCACCTGACTTTTACATTCACATCACAATGTGGTCACTAGATGGAGCCGAAGAGTATAGGAATTTGCTATGCTTCCTACGGCTCTGCGAACATTTTATAAATACAACCCCCCAAGTCCTGCAATTACAGCCCACAAATAGGCATGCCGTGTCATTCCAGAAGAGGAAATTAGGAGCCTAGCACATTCCTGGCAGATCAACCCAATTCCTCTGAGCCCTGGTCGACAGATTTCAGTCCACAAAAAGGCATGCGGTGTCATTCCAGAAAAGGAAATTAGGAGCCTAGCAGCACATCAATGGCAGATCAACCCAATTCCTCTGAGCCCAGGTCATCCTGGACCCACCCCCAGCCTGTGACTGGACAGTGAATAGAGAAGCAGCGTTGTGATGAGCTCATCTCTCTGTTACTGCACTGACAATCAGGATATATTCTGGATGACCCACTAAACACATTCATTCAGCATTGTTCTGTACTTTCAGGTGGGCTATGCGACTCTCTGGTGGGCTGTGCGACTCTCAATTGGGCTGTGCGACACTCAGGTGGGCTGTGTGACTCATCAGGGGTCGGCAGGCAGGCAGCACGGTGTCAGGTACCCAGTAGAGGAGAAGGAGCAATAACAGTTGTGGCTGCCGAGGTCCCCGGCAAGTGCGATCTCAAGCAGCCACATTTGCCTGAAACCTGGATCTTCCTCTGAGCTGTTGGCACCTGTAAACAGGCACATGCTGCCCGAGATCGGGTTTCTGGCAGATGCGGCTGCCCAAGATCGCGCTTGCCGAGGAGCTCGGCAGCCGCATCTGTCTGAAAAGTGCCGGTGTCGGCACTCAGTGTCTTGTGTCCAGGTGCCCGCTGGCTGGACACCCGGACACAAGACTCCAAAACCGGGCTGTCCTGGTGAAAACCAGACGGGTGGCAACCCTACCAGCAACCCATTACAATGTCAGTAAGTTTACGAAGCTGCACTATTAATCTTTATGACCATGCTAAGGTCACATGAACTATACCTAATTTCATACCTCTGAGCTCTTGCCGAGAAAACAACAACCTAAACCTCAAACGAGCAACTGAGAAAAGTTAATAGATATACAATCAGTAAATCATTAAGGAACGGCCTATTTTTAGGCATTGATAAGAGCTCAGGAACGAGGAAAACAGTCCGCATGCTGCAGAGCTGAGGTTATTACATGGGACCTCAGTGAGGCTGGGGCATGTGGAAAGGCTGCATAAGCCACGACTGCCATTTGCCACCATTTTAAACCCAGGTACTCCTATCTCTATTTCTTCCACAGCTGCACCTCACTTATACTTTATAAATAAATGTACTGTGTACAGGAATGCTCTACCAAAAGCTGATAGTTAAAGCAAACCATGCCTGTGCAGGCTAAAGGAGTTGTAAAGTCCCAGCATATCCTCTCCTGTTATAACACCAGCATTGTAATAGGAATACATAGTGGAATTGGTTCTGATAATACAATCAAAGCTTACTAGAAATCCCATGAGGCATTACAAGATTCTCACAGACACAGGCATGACTCTTAGAGACAGATGCATGCTGGGATCTGTAGTTTCAACACAGCTGGAGGGCAGGCGTTTACCCACCCCTGCCTTAATGGCAACTCTACCAACAATAAATATTTCCCTTCACTTCCCCTGTGCCAGGAATGAAGAAAAAGACCTGGTACTTCCAGGTATGGGGAGCATTTTAGTCTCCTTCCATCTGACAGAGCCGTTGCTTTGCTATTGGCCAGTTAGGCCCCCGGGGCTGTCACATGGGGCTAGGAAGAAAGTCCTCAGCACTGTGTAAGCTCCAAGTCACCACAGTGCTTCCACTCTTCACTCCTGGCAACTGAGTGGAGCAGTGTGGGCACATATGGAAGGTAAGTAGGTGCAGCTATTGGGGCCACATTTAAAAAAAAGCCTTACTTTGCCCCACATGGGTAACACTTTACGTGTCAGAGAGGTGATTGGCAGATGGCGAATTCCATATTGCAATAAAAAAAATGAATAGTAGACATGTAAGCTGCAGAAAAATTGGGTGTGGTTCGGATATTTCGTTATTTAGGTATTCGGATCCGAAATTCAATTCGGTTCGGGTTTTGGATTCGGACGAAATCCGAATTTCCGTTAGTTTTCGGATGAGTTTTCCGAATATTCGTTGGGAATACCACAGAAAACCATATACAGATATTACTACTAAAGCTGAGGCTCCTAGACCCGAATGGCATGCTGGAGCTACCCAATGCAATTCGGAAATTCGGATCCCGAATGCTATTCGGGTCTGGGAGACTCAGCTTTGGTATTATATGTATATACTGTATATGGCTCCCATGTTGCCGTAACGAAAATTCGTGTTCAGACCCATTCGGATGTATTAATCCGAAAAACACATCTGATTGGCCAGAAAAGTCACATGTCCGATTCAGTTTAATTTTTGAACACAATTTGGACGGGATCCGAAATTCGGAAATGGAAATTTGGATTCGGACACATTCGGGTGCATTGGGATTCAGGAATTCGGATGTGTCCGAATGTCAGAAAATTCGTACAAATTTTGATTCGGAACGAAACGAATCGCACATGTCTATTGAATAGTTGTGATTCGCTGGAACAGATAACATCACTGGGTCAAGATTCGATTCCCATGGTGTAACACTGAACTGCATAAAAGTGGTTCAACTTCTTACCAGATCACCATCCCGGGTCATAGGGTGGGATTCAACAGAGATCCTGCTCCCAATATCCACCTTCTGTGACGTCAGCGACCTCATAAGGAAATCGTATTTTTTACCATTACGTGCTATCCTTATAAAGAAGTGGAAAGCCGGTCATACAATAGTAGATTTACCTACAAACTTTCATTATTAGTATTATTATGTAGCGCTCACCCCCCAAGGAGCCGCCAGAATAACCCGGGTCATCACTAGTCTGTCTAGAGGATTTGGTCTTCCGCTGCCCCATTAGCATTTAACCGCCCTCTTCTAGTGCCCACAAAGCTGAAATCCACTCCAGTAGTATAATGCTGAATAACTTTTTATTAAACTTCTTCGCACTGGTGAGAGAGGGTATAGGATCCTAGCCATCCAGGGTGTAACAGACATAGACTCCAGACTCACCAGACCTTTTTTAGCATCTCAGTGTAGATCCATTTGTAGCTCATTGAATAAGAATTTGAAGAGCAGATGAGTAGGGAATGAGTATCTCCTCAGCAGGAGAGACCCCAGACTTGCTCCTGAGGTCCTCTAAATTCCAGGCATCCCCAGTAGCCATCATCTACCCTGGTTCTCCTCCTCTGGTAACGGCACAGGCCTTGTCCATCCTAGAGGTCTAGTGAAACTCTTCCCGCACTCCAGCCCTTGCCTACCCCCAGGCCTCAGGCCTAACCTGAGGCCTGAGGGGGGGGGGGGGGGCTGGCTGGACAGCACCCAGCCCTGTACTAATCTATGGCTGGTCCCAACTCACCTGAACCGCGATCCCGGCTTGCTCTTCCACTGCTGCCTCCTCCACTCCAATGGTTTTTCCCTTGGCGTCCTTTGTTCTTTAGGTCTGACACTGGTCTGTAGGCCGAACAAAACAAAAATCTAACAGATTTCGCCATCCACACTAAACTAAACTTCCCCTCCTCACTCCCACAGGCTTCCTCCAAGCTGCTTCTCTTTGCTGCTTCAGCAGTTACAGGCATCAACATCAACATGTACAATGTGTTACTAGTGGAATGCCGAAAAGCAGAGGGGAGCACTGACCACCAGGGGAGCGAGGAATAAGGTGAATATTATTACTCATTCGTTACCCTCCCTAGACGAAATGAGGATTAACCCATGCAGCACAGGGAGGTTTAAGGCCCTATGCAGGGCCCCTCTCCTCCTGCACTTCATGGGTTAAATCCTGGGGGGTACACTGCATGGGCACTGCATCCGGTAGCGTATACTTTAAGAACTGTATTGTTCTTTATTTTTCTTCCTTTCCTTCCCCTGATGCCTGGCCGCCTCCATAGAACAAGGCATGGTAAATCAGTAATAGGGAAAGATCAGCTGCTGGAAGTCCACAGGCAACACTGGGGACTAGTCCTTTGCCCTCTGCCTAGCTTTTTTGGGCATAGCTACAGGCATAGAGTTTAGTTCCATGGCTTTGGGCACAGAGTTTAGTACTTTTTTAATACTGGTTTTCTTTCAAATTGAACTCGAAGCCCAAAACCCGTTAATTTAAATATATTCCTTAGTAGTCATAAAGAATATAAGTCCACTTTGTGTCCAACAAATGCCTCTGCCAACCCAAATATTACCTTGTAAAAGTAGCAATGACGTCATCACTGTGCTGCGCATAACCTGTACAGAAAGCAGAGCTGTGACCCTGGGAGGGACCCGAAAGGTCCACATATCACAGGCTGCCTGCAGATACAAGACCAGTCACCCTGCACAAGGAGAGAGAACACCAGTAGTCGGTCTGTATCACAGGAAACTTCTGTAGAGAGACAAAGCACAGGAATAATTTCATTCTTGATTAGTATTCAAGAATTTTACTATTCAGCATTCTTATTGAAGTCTATTTGGATGATTCAGCTCCCCCTTTACCTCCCATATTCCCAAAGAGGCTTCCTCCTCCCCATGGAACAACATAGACACCGGCAATCCAAGTAATGAATCAATGGCGTCTATTTATTGACTCATGAAACATAGCACGATGCATGAAAAGCTTTTGATGCATCGTGCTATGTTTAATGCGTCAATAAATAGACGCCATTGATTCATTACTTGGAGTGCCGGTGTCTATGTTGTTCTGTGATTATAGACGGTTGCCATCCGTCGACTGCTGCAGTACCCATCTTTTACATGGAACAGCGGTTTTGAGTGCAATGGGTTCATGGACTGTTTCCTCCCCATGGACTCTCTGTGATGACTTTACATCAACTCCTGTCATAAAGACCTAGTCTAGGAATAATCGTAACAAAATGGTAATGGCCATAGCTGGAAGAACCACTAAGCATAAGTACAGATTAGTCTATAGGATTGTCCTGTCCCTGGGGCTTATTTATACACTAATTAGAGACCAAGATCATAGGGAACAGGGCAGAGCCGTGTAATAATGCCCCTTAGAGGGTTAACTTCTTAACCTTCTAAACCATCAAAAGAAGTTGCCTAGAGCTTTCAAAGGACAGGCTGACAGATTCCTGTTGTCACAAAGGGACTAACCCTTAGTTAGAAGAGAGCTGACGTCACACCCACTTTTACCAACGTCGTTACGACCTCATGTGAAATACTGGACAGCCCCCCGTGGGGCTTAATTATTTCAGTTGTAGTATTGCTGTACTTAAGACTCTATTTTCTGGGATGGATGAGTTATTGTAAGTTGTCTTCTACCCGTTGAAAGCCTTACATTTTCATAAATGTCCTGCTCCCCTCAGTAGACACCTTCCTGAAACTATTTGAGCAATTGAGTGTATCACACTATGCTGCGCGTACGTCAATAAACAGGCGTATTTGATTCACTATTTGGCTTGTCGGTGTCTATATACTGCATATTCTACTAGCTAAATATCACGGTGGCCAGCCATCGACAGCCGCAGCACCCACCTTTATTACTTTGAAATGGCGGTTTAGAGTGCAATGGGTTCATGGACTTTACTTTACTGAATCTAACACCAACTTGAAGCTAGCTGTATTCTCAAGTAAACTTTCAAATGTTAGATATGATATAATATGGGATCATGTAGTGGCAACAGTGTGCGTAGCGCTTTACAATATAATGAGGACATTACAGTTGTTGGTTATGTGTTTAGATTGTAGCGCTCACCCCCCAAGGAGCCGCCAGAATAACCCGGGTCATCACTAGTCTGTCCAGGGGTTTTGGTCTTCAGCTGCCCCATTAGCATTTAACTGCCCTCTTCTAGTGCCAACAAAGCTGCTATTCACTCCAGTAGTATAATGCTGAATAACTTGTATTCACATCTTCATACTGGGGAGAGAGGGTATAGGGATCCTAGACATCCAGGGTGAAACAGACATAGACTCCAGACCCAACAGACCTTTTTAGCATCTCAGTGTAGAGCCATTTGTGGTACAGCGAATAGTCATTTGAGTAGCAGATGAGCCAGGGATATGTGTACAGATCCTCAGCAGGAGAGACAACAGACTTGCTCCTGATGTCCTCTGTGTTCCAGCCACCTCCAGTAGCCATCAGCTTTCCTGGTTCTCCTCCTCTGACAACAGCACAGGCCTCCTCCATACTTGAGGCCTAGGGATACTCTTCCCACACTCCAGCATCTGCCCACCCCCAGGCCTCAGGCCTAACCTGGGGGGCAGCGGTTACAAAAGAAGGATCGGAGTAGCAGCAAAATTTATTTTGTTGCTACTCTGATCCTTCTTTTGTAACCACTGTAATCTGAGCACTCTTGTGGCTCGGAAAATCTTTTTTCAAGTTTTTATTGAGTTACGGATTGTTGAGTAATGCTAACAATTATTCTAATATGGTGGAAATGGGTTTAATCAATTGGTGTTGTGATATATATCAGATATATATATATCACAACACCAATTGATATATATATGTCAGATATAGATATGTTATTTGAGGCAATGAGGGAGTATATCTCGCAATTAGAGCAATTACTTTTGCACGATATTCTAATTATTCGAGTTTCACCTGTATATATATTTATATTTAGAAGTGCCACCTCACTTTTACAATTTGAAGAGCAGATGAGTAGGGAATGAGTATAAATCCTCAGTAGGAGAGACCCCAGACTTGCTCCAATTTAGGTGAACTAGATAAGGGACATTTAACTGCAATAATTCCACAGAGTCCCAATACATGAATGCTGTAACATTTTGCTCCCATATGGGAAATACATACATTCTTCACATTTTATTGTAAACCAGTGGTATAATTTTGTTAGCTTGTGAGTGTGGCAGCTACTATGTGAGGAAAACTAAGCAAGCTTTCGAGGTGAGGATGGAAAATCAGGTCTCAGGCGCATAGCCTCTGGTTACCTGCAATCCTTTATTGCTAGACATGTTTTATATAAACACAACAATAAAACACCAATCATTTGGCTTACTGCTTTAGACAGAATACATATGGACTCTAGAAGTGGTAATCTGACCAAAGTTTTGTTACAGCGTGGATTAGATTTACAAGTTGGGTGTAAATGGGCGCCCAGGACTGAACGACTCAATTAATTGTGCTTGTTTTCATTAATTTTATTTTAATATGATGTATACATAATATTTTGAACATGGCTTATCTTTTGTCTAAAGTCATGGTCTGTGACCAATATGGATAGCTTTAACAAAATGTTTGTATATATAGCTATATGATTTTTGCATATTGCATATTTTTATGTAAAGTTATCCTTATTGTTTATATTTTGTTATCATTGTTTCTGTTTATTGGCTTTTCATCCAGCCTTCCGTGATGGAGTGCCCCCATGTGTTGGCGTTGCGCAATCTGTTATGTTTGTGACCCTTACTATGAGTCTCACATTGGAGGGGCTTATGGCCATTGTGGAACACACTTTGGAATTACGTGTTTGGTCACATGCATTGCCGCCTCCAATTAGTGTTTTCATCCCTAGTCTATTAGAGGCACGGTATGCCTCTCTGATTACTGTAAACTGCATCAGGCACATGTGTGATTTCTGCCAGAGCCTTGTCTTTGAGCCACGCGGACTGCAGCAAGTCAGAACCAGGGAATGCAAAGAATAGGCAAATTAAACTTCAGCTTGAAATATTATTTCTGCTTGAAAGAAGATGATCGGCTGGTGGTTCTTTTACCTTTCCACATACACATGTGAAACACATATTTAGTAGATTAAGGCAGGGTTAGAACTTCAGACAATGTATCTAATTCTGTCTTGGTGACAATGCCCCCCCTCCATCCTTGCATGGGCATCACAAGAACAGGAAATGAGGGAATATCTTTTTAGTGGGGACACAAACAAATAAAAACCTGACTGAAATAATGTTAAATCTTCCCAGCTCTATCCAAAACTAAAGAAAGCCTGGAATTACACTAAAGTAAAAGTTGCCTGTGCACAAATATAATAATGAGTTCCTTATTGTCTTTTAAGTGGGTATCCACATGGGGAAGGCTGGCAGGTCATTATGGAACCTGTGTAATAAAAAAAAAACTAGGATAAGGTCATAGATATATAATCAGTAAATCATTAAGGAACGGCCTATTTTTAGGCATTGATAAGAGTTCAGGAACCAGGAAAACAGTCCGCAAAGCTGTACCAGGCTGCATGGATGTGAAATCAATATTCAAAAACTCCAGTGTAAGTGTATAATACAATAATACAACATAGAAAATGGGCATATCTACACACAAACTATATAGTAAATAAAATAACAAAAATAATCCAAAACTGAACTAGTATCTAAAAATAATATATGTATCAATTATTCCACCTTAAATGGAATCAAACTAAGCGTCCAAAAAATAATAAAGAGGATATGTATCAATTGCTCCTCCCTAGAAGTAACAGACCAATATTATTATACAGGATTTATATAGCGCCAATAGTTTGCACAGCGCTTTACAATATAAGGAAGACATTACAGTCACAATACAATTTAAGACAAGATGGTAAGGAGGGCCCTGCCCCTGAGGGCTTACAATCTAAAAGATCTCATTAAAATGTCACTATTTTGACGTTATATGTCGAAGATATGATGTCATTTTTATTCTTGCATTTTATTTAAAACAAATTGCTCAAAAAAGAGCATTTTATACATATTTTGCCGATTAGCCTCATCTCTACATGAGCTCCTTCCAGAGGCTGAAGGCTGGGCCAAGGATTCTGGGAATTTGCTGGGACTCAAACAGTGAGCTAAATGTAGACGGCATCTCTCATAGTTGATGGCTATACGCTGGCTGGAACATTTAAACATCAGCCCCCAAGTACAGGTGAAACTCGAATAATTAGAATATCGTGCAAAAGTTCATTTATTTCACTAATGCAACTTAAAAGGTGAAATATATTAGTTTCACCTTTTAAGTTGCATTAGTGAAAAAAATGAACTTTTGCACGATATTCTAATTATTCGAGTTTCACCTGTATATTAACCTCCCTGGCGGTATGATTATGTCAGGAATTTTGTACCAAAAGCGGTACATTGTTTTGCATGGAAATTTGGTGTTATCTGTTGTAGGCCTGTAATTCTTAAAGCCCCTTATTGGACCGTTTATTGGCCTACTGGCCATAGTTCAAGGGCTTTGCAGTGCATTATGGTTTAAAAAAATCTTCTGGGCAAATTCATTTAGGTTTATTTCTTTGTACATGTTCTATTACTAGTGCAGGGATTGGTTTGTGTGTTTTATAGAGCTCAGAAATTACAAGAATTCATACTCATGTTATATTGGGCCTGAGCAGGTGAGGGCATGAAGACAAGCTACTTGGGCCATGGCTCCCAATTGCCCTTCTTGTAGAGGAACAGTCCATTAAACCCAAGTCTCTCTGTCCCTTTTTACTCCACATGTGTTCCTTTTTTAATACAGACCTTTATAGTAAACCTCTTTGAACCTTACAGTGCCAAATCTATTGCTAATTGTAAAATTATTGTATATTTCAATGACAGGTTTTCTTAAAGTGGACCTAAAGGTCCTCTCTCTCTCTATATATATATATATACCTCCACTCCAGTGATGCAATGTCCGCAAGAACCCTTGCTGCCACTGACATCTTCTTCCGAGTCTGGTGTCTTTGGCCATCTTGATTAGGCACCCTGGAATGACATAATTTTCACGCACGTGCACAGGAGTTAATTTATCCTGGCACCAAGGTATGCTCAGCACGCTGGATAGTTTAGGAAATGCTGGCAGGCAACTAAGAAGCATTTATTGCAGGTAAGATGTACAGAGTCTCTTATGCAATAAGAGCCTGCTCGCCAATAATTTTTCATTCTGAGGCTACTATAGTTCCCTAAGATATATACTCTTGAAAGATATCCTGATGTGAATGTGCATTATGTAAAGTGCTGCGTAAATTGTTGGCGCTATATAAATACCAATAATGCATAGTTACATAGTATTTGAGGTTGAATAAAGACACATGTCCATCAAGTTCAACCTATTGCGTGTATGTATGTGACAATATTTATGTAAATAATTTTTTTTTTTTTTAAATAGTCCAGTAATTGATTAATTTAGAAATGGCTCAATGTTCTCTATAGAGCACTGTCAGCATGGAGTCAGTACTGGAAAATATCATAATATCCTTTTTAGCATGCATGCAAATTATTTTTAAAGTATATCTTTGGGCACAACCTTTATTTTTTATTTTAGTTTTTAGTTTTAGACAGAGTATGGAAGGGTTAGACTGAGGTGACCAGGTTTTCAAAATGGAATCTGGGGAAAGCCCACTGAACACACCCACTTTAAACCACACCCACAAAATCATGTCCCCATTTGAATCCAATATTTAAATTATATAAACAATTTGTAATCTTTTACATTGCCCATTAGGGTAATCTGTCTGGCTTTACAGTTGTCAGTACAGTGTGATAAAATGCGAGCATGGCTAGGATTATGAAAGACCTGGGACACCTTGGGATAGAATCCAGAAACAAAGTTCAGCAGATCAATTCAAACAAACCTTTCAGTAATAGTGGCTTGATCATACAGAGGGGAAAAAAGGCCAATCATGATAATACCTGGACTACAAATGGGCAACCACGAGAATACATGGGCAACAAATAGTCAATTATGACAATACGCAGAAAACAAATGGGTAAACGTGATAATATGAGAGTAACAAACTGCTGTCCTTGCTGACTACTGCCATGTTATGTCACAGATGAGGTGGACTGGCTGTCCCTACTGACCATCTTCTAGAAAACAAAAACAAAAAAGCCCAAAACAGCATTAGCAGATTTAACATGAAATATTTAAACATATGTTTTGTGTGCAACAAACCTGCTTTTGTATGTCCCCAGTTATAAGACTATACCAGGCTATGGTTGGTATTAGTAGCACCCTGGGTAGACATATTAGCCAAATAGCCCACCAGCAAGCCAGCCATGGAGATGGATTTCACCAGGGCTTATAGCTGGCAAATTGGGAGAACCATAACATGCATTTGATAACATTTACAGACCCTATCTCTGTATAAATACCACTTTTTCTAGGCCCACTGCAGACACTGGAGCATTAGGTGTGTACTGTATTGCGATGATACTTTAAATTATGGGCAATATTAGCTTTCATATTTTGTAGTAACATCTCTGTTGTCTGATGTTGCCGAAGTCTGTTATGACTATTTTCCCTTTTATGGTCAACTGATGGTATCAGGTCTGTCCACTTCTATTCCAGGCTTCCCACACCTCAGCCGTCAGTGCTCAGCTCACTGCTTACCCCTCACCTCCCTTCTCCTCTTTCCTCTTCTGGCGGCAGGCAGGCTAACGTCATTTTGTGACCTGGTAACCAGACAAAATAATCGGCATTTGGGACTCCATTTTTTAAACAGGGATACAATCAGTGACACTTTTTATCCAGGGGCAGGCTCCTGAAAGTGGATACTGTACCCAGAAATCGAGGACATCTGGACACCCTAGGCTACACCCTATGTCAGGTTTTTATTGCTGTCTATGTCCCCATTGGGGATATTCATCCCTTTGTTTGGAATGGCCATCGAGAAAGTAAGCAAGGGAGTAAGTAAACAAACATTTTTAGAGTTGCCCCCAGAACAAGAGGTGGGGTAAATTTTCCAATAGGAGCCCCTATTCTGGGGTCAACTGTCTAACAAGGGAATTCCCATCACTTTGGTAGATTTCCACTAACTTCCTGTTGTGTGTCTAGGACAGGATGTGAAGGGATTTACATAATGATTCACATATAGCGGGAAAAAAAATTACCTGGCAGGGGTTTTAACTCTTCCCATCTCTATTAATTTTTTATTTTTTTAAGTTTTAGCCGTACATACACTTGTGATTGTAATTATATTTACTATACAGCGACAAGTAATCTTGTGTCTGTGTCTCATTGAATTCTCTTTGAAATCATGGGAAATAACCTCCTAATAATTTATCAATTAATTTATCAATTGTCCCCAATGGAAAATTTCCATTCACTTAATGTCTAGGTAAATTGGATTTCCGATCACTTTCTGTCTTACTGACAGGGGGTCCCGCAGGCAAACTAAGAGGGTGAATCTCCCCATCAGCAACAATGATGCTAACCCTTCCTCTTTTTATCTAAAACTAAAAATAATTGACTATAAATACACTTTATAGAGCAATGTTATTGTGAAAAGTTCTCCAATCATAACTGATCAGAGCGTCTGATTACTGTTAGAATTATTAAATTGATAAACTACCCATTATACAGTATTTTGGAACATCTCAAAATTCTCCTAATTCTGTCTCTAGTCTGAGTGATTGGCGTTCACTTACTGTTTGGCACAGGCGCCGTACCCACCCACGTATTTTGTTAATTATTCCATGCATGAAGCATCCATGTACTGCTAGTTCCTGTTCCCAGGTTGATAATTACAGAATATGAGTGAGTAAGGAATTTATATCTAACATATCAGAATTTTTTCCTGGGCACAGTTCCATCAAGGATCATAGTTACACAATAGAAAATAAAAACATACCTGTTCCTTCTCGAATCTTATTTTCTATGGCAATGTCATGGTCAGTATATAATGGCAACTTGCCACATGTCAGTTTATAAAGATACAGTATGTGATTTATGGTTTCCAAAGAATCATTAACACTTTGCAGTCTTATGAAAATAATACATGTAGTAAAGGACCAGCTGCACTCCTTACCGGAAAGTAGTAAACCTGCCAAGCAGGTGGGTGCTTGTAGTGACCACGGACGGCCCCGTGAACAATGCAGATCTAGAAAGGATTGTCACCAGCACACCAAAGGTTTTAAAGCAAAAAGTCCTTTATTGACAAATCGCCCATCCGAAACAAGCACTTTCGGGGTCTCAGCAGTACCCCTTCATCCCCTCTTTCTGAGCCTGATGAAGGGGTACTGCTGAGACCCCGAAAGTGCTTGTTTCGGATGGGCGATTTGTCAATAAAGGACTTTTTGCTTTAAAACCTTTGGTGTGCTGGTGACAATCCTTACTAGATTATGAAAATAATAACACTTGAGAATTCAAAACAGTAATGTTCCACGTTCCTAACCAATGAGCTACTGTAATTTGTGGTTTTACAATACTGACACCAAAGATTCCAGAACATTGACACTTGGAGATCTGCAACACTCACACCTGGGGTTTCACAACATTGAACCATTGACAATTGGTGTTCCACAACACTGTCCCACTGACCCTTGGTGTTCCACAACACTGTCCCACTGACCCTTGGTGTTCCAAAAACACTGTCCCACTGATACAGTGTTCCACAACTCTGTTAGACCCTGTCTAACATTTTGCGTTAAAAGTTTTAGTTATACAACCCTTAAGGGTTCCAGAGTACTGACTTCGACACTTGAAGTTCCATCACACTGACCCACAGACACCTGAAGTTCTACAACACTAATGTGCTAAAACGTGAGGTTCTACAACATTAACCCCCTGACACCTGGGGCTCACTGAACCTGGGATTTCAAAACATTGACCCCTAACACTTAGGGTTCAACAAAACTAGCCCCTTCACACACCTTGGCTTTCTCAAATCTGACCCCCTAGCACACAATTGAACTATTAAGAGTTGGTGCTCCATAGCATTGACCCACTTACACTTGGGGCCCATAGCACTGGGTTTCTAAATGCCGACCAGCTGACATCTGTGTTTCACAACACTGACCTCTTGATGCCCAGGGTATTGAATCTGAACACTGACCAACTAACACTTGGGGTTCCACAACCCTTATACATGGGGATTTATAACAAAGAACCCTTGAGAGTTGGGGCTCTAGAACAATAGCCCACTGACACTATAACATGTATATCTAAAAAATAAATAAAACAAACAACATCTCCTCTTTAACAGAAGGTGCCAAGGTTAATAAGTTTGAAGATGAGTTAGAAAATACAGCTGCTAACTTATCAGAATGCAATATGTCACTAACAGATTATTACACATCCAGTTATAATTCCAGCAATGGTAAATAGGAAGTTGTGCCACTGACTTACTACAAAATTATTGTATCTCCCTGTACACTAGGTTCTTGATCTTGCTGTCTGTATCACTTATCTGATAGAAATAAGCCTCACATTGAAAGGAAACACCTTTCGGAACTATTTCTGGAACTTATAGTGGAACCAAAGTCAACATTAAACCGAAAGCTGGCCATACACTGCTCAAATCTTGGCTAGTGTATCGCCCCATTGTATATCTGTATATCTGACATTATCAACAGCCTTTTTTTTTTGGGTCACTTATGTAATAGATATAACAAAATGCTTCTAATGGTTTATAAAACATAAGAGAAATGTATTGCTAGGGTGTAAATACACTTTAGCCCCCTTCCCTGTATTACTCTATTATATAAATGAATAGCTGGAGCTGTCCAATACTCACCTACCAGCAGCCCCTATTCCACATAGCCCTGGGGCTCAGTCTCGACAAGGGACACAAGGCCACATTCACATAAATGGCTGTGTTGGAATGTCACCATTGGCCATTCCCCACATGTGTCCTACCACAGATGTACTGTAATCTCAGTGACTAAAGGGAGCCTGAAGCTACAGGCCGGGTGTCACTCGGTGCGCACGTCATGACAAGGATATTGTCTACCTTTTTTTAAGGGGTCAATTAACGAAACAGCATAAGTCTTCTATACCATATCGTTCTAATTAATTGACACGACACTGGTATTGGATTGTAGTGGCCACAGCAGCCAATTTATTATGTAGATGTAGTACAGGCTTAGTATTGCTTTTTTTTAATATATGCAGAGTATTGCTCTCTGAAACTGCATGACATCTTCTGGCTTAACTGATAGCTCACAGAGACTGAAGGAGAGACTCTATACGTATACATGTGACATCATTACACAAATCATGGGCACTTCACTGCCGGTGGCCATCTTGGTGATGGACGTTCATTGTCCCCTCCGTGCAGCTGTCAGGTTCTCTGTCCATGACTGAGTGCCTGACTTTTTAGAGGGGTGTCAGTCATTTTGGTGTCACCCCTCTAATAGTGTCACCTGGTGCGGGCCGCACCCCCCACACACCTCTTGTGACGCCACTGGATGTGAACCCAGTTTCCTCAAGCTAGCGCAAAACTGTGACTGACACATCCCTTTCCCGGTCCAATAAGTTGCAACAGTGTTGGCAGGGACATTCCCCGCTGATGTGTAGCTACGGGATGGGGAGTGGCCCAGGAGGTGAGGTGGGGTGGTGTCAGTGATAGTTTTGGGTATGCTTGGGCAAACTCAGGTGAATTAGGTTTGCACCAAGCCACTGCTCATCATTAGCTACAAAGAGGCTGCAGAAGATAAATGGCCTTAAGTGGAAAAATACATTGTGAAAAGTATTTTATGAAAAAGGCCAATTGTTTATACAAAGTGCTTTAACACACTAAATTTCGTTCAGTTAAAGGGACCATCGCTAATTATGAAGAAGACAAATATGAACCGAATACACCCGCTAATTAGTCGATTGACATTGTTCCCTATTAGAGCATTGTCGGAGGCTGGAGGGACACTATGGAAACAATATATACAAGCAGCAACTAGAAGTCACATTCTGGCTATGCAAATAAGCACAGGATACGGGATACATTGCAGCAATGATAACATTCTATTGATGCTGAGTCACCTTAGAGCAAGACACAAATACACATGTGATGTCACAGCTGATGATAAGCAGAGGTGACTTTGTAATAATAACATGGCACTTTATTAGCTAATACAGCTTTTATATTTAATGTATTTGCTGATTGCTATCTTTTGTTGGAGGGGTAGAGATAGCTGGCTAATGTAATGATATGCCACTATCGCTGAATATACTGGCACGGCCGGGTTCATAAATAGATCCAAACTACATTATAATAATGACACCGCAAATATCCCGCATATTAACTTTTCTGCAGGCCCGTGTCTTGAAAAGCTTCACTGCTACCTAGCTGCTTTATATAATCGACCGGTCGGATGGGACAAACACCTGTTTATCACTCCCACCTGCTAGTCACTATCTGCAAGGAGTTTGCATGTTCTCCCTGTGCTTGCGTGGGTTTCCTCCGGGTACTCCGGTTTCCTCCCACACTCCAAAGACATGCTGGTAGGTAATTGGCTCCTGTCTAAAGGTGGCCATACACTTTACAACCATTGCAAGACCTTAGTCTTGCGATGGTTGTAAAGTAATTAAAAAACCATACGATCTGCCCATCTTGGACAGGCAGATCGTACTCTCGATCATCCCAAGCCCGCCCCCCTGAGGGGCGGGCTTCCGATGACCGCAATGCTGAACGGGCAGTGTGCGCGTGCGCACACCAGCCCGTTCGGCATTTGTCTCCCGAGCACCGTTCAAACCAGCCGAAAATCGTACGATTTTCGGCTGGTTTTCTAGCGTGCTCCTTAGACAAAGACGTGCGACCGTACAGTAGAAACGGTCGCACGTCTTCGTTCACACTGCTCGATTCTCGTACGATCGCGGGATTTCTCGCGATTCTCGTACGAGAATCGAGCAGTGTATGGGCACCTTAAGTTGGCCCTCTATGTATGCATGTGAGATAGGGACCTGAGATTGTAAGCTCCTTGAGGGTAGGGACTGATGTGAATGTGCAACTATGTAAAGTGCTGCGTAAATTGTCGGCGCTATATGAATAACTGTAATAAATAAATAAATAAATAATAGTAAAAGGGTTTGTAGGCCACCATTAAGGAAAATAACTACCTATTGGGAACCAGGCAACATGTCTGTCACTTAAACGTCCAGGTGATAGGATTTACAATGGCAGGTGGGTGGAGTTCACATGCAGATCTGTGGAGTTTCCATCTATGCGCATGCATCAAATTCACGCAGATGCGCTGAGAGTCACTACCAGGTCCCATAGACGGGGGGATCCTGTGCATATGCTGGCATGCCGTTGGTCTCTGTCAGATCTATGGGACCTGGCGAAGAGCAACAAAAGGTCTTGGCATTCGCCGGGTCAAGATGACAGGCATGGAGCTGAGTGGTGCAAGAAGAACTTTATCTGCAATGCTGGGCTACATGGCCTAATAAGTATGTGGCCTTATTTTCATACTGGGAAAAGTGTTAGGGGATAGAAATCACATTTTGGGTAGATAGGGTGAAGTACCTCTTTAATAACCCAAAATCTATTTTTCAGTATCTATGGCTGACTGTTTGTTTTCAGTATCTATGGCTGACAGTCTGACTGTTTCCAGATTTCTTAAGCAAATCGATTTTTTGGGAATCTGTTGCAAAGTTTCCTACCTGGAGATCCTGACAGTAACGTTAAAAAAGTGCCTTGCAATTTGCAGCAGCGTTGTTAGCCTGCCTTGCGAGCTCCTAAATTAGTAAAAGAAAAGGAAGGCAATCAAACATATAAGGACTGCTAAACTTCAATATTTTACATTGATGTCCTTGGGTTTAGATAACCTTTAAAGGTACACCATTGTCTTCTAAGAGTATAGCTACCTCTTATTGCAATACTAAGGAATTCGTCTTTTTTAATGGTATGAACCCCTGGTGGAAACACTCTTTGTGGTGCTAATTGTAGTGGGTGGTGGTAGGGGAACATGGAGAGAACTATTTTGTATTATGTAAATGAAGGCTGTAAAGTCTTACCGCCCCTTTAGGGATAGAGTTCTCCCAGGACAATCAATGCCTGGGAGGAAGAATGAAGACCATAGCCCTGAGATAATCAACTTGCGAAGGACAATTCATTATCACTATGGTGGATGGAGTAGGAGGTGTAGACAATGGCTATGGAACTGGCTCTACAAGCTCTCCTACTTTCTCCTGGTTTACCTTGGTAGCCCAGGGGCAGGGAAGTCCTTTTCAACTCTATCATGTAGGGATGCTCCATACACAGCTTCATTATCGAGGCAGATTAAGACATTGCAAATCTTATTTGCAAAAAATCAGCCTACGTTGGGGGCACAAATGCATCCTTTTGCCCAGTTTTTTTATTTGTTCAACTACTGATGAATAATCCAGTCCAGCCATTGTAGGACCATGCCTGCTGTTCTAATATTAAAGGCTTTTTGTTACCCTTTTGTCACCCTGACTGTAACTTGGTTATTCTATCATGCTTTTTCCAGCACCCAACTGTACAGAGTTTCATACATTAAAATGCTAAATGTTTGTGGATGCTCCTCCAAATTGTTGAGTTCAGGTGCAAAACCAGCTCCATGAGGACATGGCTTGACAAACGTTCTGTGGAGGAACTCAAGTGGCCTGCACAAAGACATGACCTCAACCCTACTGAAGCATGTATTGTGAGGCATGTCTTCTTGTCCAACATCAGTACATGACCCCCACAATAGGAATACATACTAGAGTTGTTTCTGATAATGCAAACAAAGCTTACTTGAAAAAAATCCCTTTTATATAGTGTGAGTGGTGCCCTCCGTCTGTCCATCACTTCCAACAACTTCCTGGATTCCCAGTGTGCTTTGTGTCTCTTCCATGCTGCTGGATGCAATGCAATCTCCATTTCTCAAGACTACAAATGCCATCATGCATTGCTTCCAGCAAGCAATGATGGTGTTACATTGTTCAGATAGGATGTAGTTCAGACGGCAGGCTCTGTGACACAAGGAAGTGCATATTCACAGTGCTGAGTGAAATTGTGTCAGTGCATTAAGGAAGTACATCCTATGGCCATCTTCAATAAGTAACTTTACAAATTTCTAGATGGACATGGTTATTAGGAGTGGGAAAGAACTTATGGAAATCCATTATAGAAATGCAGATTTATTTTTAGTTTTGACTCTTTAAGTAAACCCAATGCCCTGCAGGCCAACAACCCCATTTTAGACTGTGATAAGGTTTATGGCAGCCTAGGTTGGGGACTTTCCCTGTTATTTAATGATCCGCTGATGGAGTCGGGAAATTCATTATCAGAGGTCGCTCTGTACTTTGTTCTCTGGAAGGTTCACACATCTCTTATGGATCTATTTTTAGGACAACGTCTTTTTTTTTCTGTACACAGATACAAGGTTCTTATTTTCACACTGTTTTATGTTCTTTTATGGATCCTTTAAAATTGAACTCCAGGCAGATGTAAAAATAGAGATGATTGCAGCTCTGTATTCATTAAAATGTAATGAACCACCACCTCCAGCACCTGGGATTTGAGTAATAATGTACAATTATGAAGAACATATCTGCATCTTATGGCAGAAAGTGCCCCACTTCGGCGCTGTGATGGCCGCGATGTCCCTAGTTGCTTAGTCCCTGCTGCTGACATCTTCACCCATTCTCCCTCCAAGTTTGGCGTCTTTGCCCATTTTGAATGGCCACCCTGAGGTGACATAATTCCTGTGCATGGGAGTTAATTAATCCGATCATCCGGCAGATGGTGGGCTTGTATACTAAGCTGACATGCGTGGCTCATGGCATATCCACAATACATATTGTCTACAGGTTGGAAAGTTTATTTTTTGGGTGCACCGATATACACGTTTGGAGCGGGGGGGGGATTCATAAAAACTGAAGCAGACAAAATCTGCTTACCCGTACCAATTGCTGACTTGTTGCCCAGGGGCATCCCCAGCTCGCTTGTTATCATGCTCGCTTGTAATGATGTCACACGCACTTAACTGCGCGTGGCCATCTTGGTGAGGAGGAGGGGATGTTCATCTGGGGGGATAAGGTATGCAACTGGTTCACCTCCTATCTCATGCAGCTGTCAGGATCTCAGTCCATGTCCGAGTGCCGACTTTTCAAAGGGGGTGACACCATAGTAACTGCCAGTCATTTTAGTGTCACCCCCTCTGATGGTGTCACCCGGTGCGGGCAACACCCCCCTTGTGATGCCACTGTGGTTGCCATAAGAAAACAGTTTTCTCCAGTTTTCATGAATTTTCCTAATATCTTCTGCAATAAAAACCTGTCTGCAGCAATGTTTTGTAAACTTGTGGTTAGTTCCACTTTAATACATCATTAAAGGAGAACTATGAGGGGAGTGCTTTTCACTCACCTCATAGTTCTAGCCAACCTATGACAATGAAACTGTCACAGGTCGGCTCAGTAGATCGGGAGGTGAGCGAACACATACCGGCGTTCGCTCACCTCTCGATTCTATCACGGCTCTCTGCTGTGACAGGGGAGGGGCTGGACTCCCCCCTCCCCGCTCCGATCCGCCAGCGCTGACTGGAGGAACGGTAGGGGGAGGGGGCGTACAGCTGGCTCTGCCTCTAGATAGGCAGAGCCAGCTGTCAGTCACGCAGCTGGGCGGATCCAGACATAATTGTCGGTATCCGCTTCAGCTGCGGCATCTTAGTATACCGCGAGCAGCAGCTCGCGGTATACTGCGGCGTCTCAGTATACCGCGAGCTACAGCTCACGGTATACTGAGCCTAGGGTGACGGGAGGACGCTAGTTTGTGTCCTCCCGTTACCCTAAGGAGAACTATGGGGAAAAGCCTTAACCCCATAGTTCTCCTTTAAGTACCTGAATCTGACTACTTATCAGTCTTTAGCAGTCCCCTATGCAGGAGAACTCAAAATAAGAGAGGGCGGGACAGAACTGGGAGCCATGAGGTATGCTGAATACAAACACCCAAAAGTGAACAAAAAAAAGTGCATGTAAAAACAAAGGGTCTGTCTAAGTGGTCCTTCTCAAGAAGAGACAGGGCCCTATTCCTGACCCCCCAGTGCACAAGGCACCTGACAGGGGCTAGGCACTCATGTCCACCTGGCCGAGACCAGACGGACCCATCCCTCATGGCCAGCCGAAGCCAGCCACCGAGTACTAGGTTGGGGGCTCCCTCGAAGAGAGACTCACGGATCAGGGGAGGAAGGAACATAATTGTAACACATACTCCCTCTAGACTTCAGAGTAGGCCCAAAGACCCATATCCCCCATCCTGTGGAGTGAAAAAATAACACACAAATAAGGTGAAGTGCACAGACAAGTGAGAAACAAATAAATAAGTGCCAAATTGCAATGAATACAAATGTGTTGACACAGGGCAAGCTAATAGGAGAAGAGAGCAGAATGAGCACAGGGATGACCTAATCAGTTTTCTTCCTCTCTTTAGCTGCCTAGTCAGCAGGCTGGCGGAGAAGGGGTGACACCACCACTTTCAAGCTGAAGTTTTATCAGTGAAAATAATTATAAGGCTGATTCCCTAGTTACCCCCTGGGGGTCAACCTGCAAGAAAAAAAAAAATTATTTCCGATTTCCTGTATTGGAGATTTAGCATATTTTAGACCCATCATCACTAGATCTATTCAGCTCTGGAAGGGCGCTGTATGGGGGCGGACATTACTTGGGGGGCTATATGTGCATACCCACATAGGATTGCATTAAAGCAGAAATAAAGCTCCAATTTGAAAACTTGAGAGCAGGAAGGATCTTTGCCGCAGAAGAGATATACTATGTCTATTCTTTCAAGAAGAACTCTGGGCAGAAATATTATCTTATCGTTTTTCCTAGGATAAAAAAAAAAGCCGGATGGCTCTAAGACTGGTCCCTGAAGCTTCTTTCCCCCTCCATTGCAGCGAATTAGGAGTTCTTGAGTCATGACGTCCAATACAGTGTATAGACGCCGAGGGATGTGCCATCACTGCAACATAGAAGGGGACAGGCTGGAGTAGGGTTAGCCCCACTGCAAGGGTTAATACAATTTCTGCCAGTTAATGGAGTTCTTCTATAATAAAAGCTTTCTACCTTCTTATACAATGTACACTGAGCTGTGCATGCAGAACTCCATGTACTGGTGTGCCGGGATGAATGAACTCCTGTGCACATGCGTGGGCGTTACTGCATCTCGGGCCAACCAAAATGGCTGAAGACCTTGAATCCGGAAGAAGCCAGAGATGTCCAATTAACTGAAGGGGCATCATTACTAAGGACTGAAACATCCACTATAACTCC
>NW_017307869.1:123311-137832 GCF_000935625.1 Nanorana parkeri
GGTGATAATTACCCTACAATCACAGCGGACCTTATATCATGTTTTGTTATTTTATAATCAGGAAGTATAACTTCTGAGAGAGTCCAGAGAGGGGCAACTAAACTAATTAAGGGGATGGAGGACCAAAGCTATGAGGCAAGGTTACTACATTTAAACTTGTTCACGCTGGAAGTGAGGAGATTGAGGGGGACATGATTTTGATGTACAAGATGTTCAATGGTGATAGCAACATCAGCAATAAACTTTTTACGGTAAGCTCCATAACAAGGACTAGAGGCCACCACCTAAAACTGGTGGAGAAAAGATTTCAGCACAAGGGGCGAAGGGGGTCCTTCTCAGTTAGAGCGGTTAGGGTCTGGAACTCGCTTCCCCAAGCAGTGGTTTCAGCTGAGAGTGTTGAATCGTTCAAAAAGCATTTGGACGATTTCCTCAGAGACCGTAACATACAGGGATAAAGGTATTCTTAAGAACAAGAACACACAGGGACTCGTACACACGCATGCACACGCAGAATCACATGGATACACGCAATAGGTTGAACTTGATGGACCTGTGTCTTTATTCAACCTCAAATACTATGTAACTATGAATGCTGCGGTGTGAACTAGAGCCCCAAATACATTTGGAATACATTGGATGCATTTTTGATACGTTCTGTAACTGCTCTGCTCCTGCTCCGCATTTGGTGTGAACAAGCCATTATGCTGGTCTGCATCCAAATTCACTCTGCCTAGGATCACCCACTCCTCCACACTGACATCCACCCATCAAGGCATTTTAATAGTTGCAGAGCTCCTCCCAACAACCAGGCCACTGCTTGTATCAGGGCTGAAGGCGACTGAGAGGAGTACTAAGGCAGGGTGCGGGGATGTTCTTAGGAAGGTATGTACAGCACCCTGCCGGCCCCTCCCACCAGCCATGCTCTGCCTGCATTGCATGGAGAAGCACTGGGCCAACCGAGGCCTGGCCTTGGGGCAGCAGGGAGTAGAGGGGCAGCAGGGATGTGAAATTCCTATCTCACGGAACTGCAGGCGGGTAGTTGTTTTCTGCATTTAGACCTGCTTTGGGCAAGCAGGGCTAAATGTACAGCGGGGAAGCCACCACTTGTTCTGTACAAGTGATCTCTGCGATGTCGCTGAGGTCACTTGTATGCAGCCGGCATATAGGGGGGCGCATTGAGGAACCTGGCATTGGGGCAGCAGAGAGTGTAAATCCGGCCCTGGATCCAGTGATGATGTCATTGGGTCTAAAATAAGGTATGTAATGAAAATGGAAAGGCGTTATTTATTAATTTCATTACATGTTAATGAGGGAGGGACGAAAGAAAAGGAAAGGCAAATATAAGTTTACCATCAGCTTTAATTGCTTTGTGGTTGAACAAATGGCTGCTGTAGCCATTAAACTCCATACATACTGCTGCTGTAGCCATTTAACTCCATGTTGCCCAGTCTGTGTCTTTATGGGACTCACAACAAGGGGGACGGAAATGAAAAAATCCAACAGTTATGTGCAGGAAAGAAATTCATCTCCTATGTTTAGCTCGCTAGTGTGACCTAAGAAAAAAGGAAAGGAAGGTTCTGATTGGTTGCTTGGGGCAATCCAGATAGTCCTCTTATATTATGGGATGAATGCGTAGCACCTGCAGTGAAGGTTGTATGGAGAAATTCAGCCTTCTGCAAGATGAATATATTACCGGGACAGGACAGGGTGGGAAACTGGTTTTCTCAGACAAACCCTCTCCTAGGCGGTGAGGAGGATGTTCAGCATGCGTCCTGCTCTGACTTGTGTGAACGCCAGAAGCTGTTGCTGACTACAACCTACAGAGAAAAGCAGCACAAGCCATGCCAGGCTCCCTTTCCTGCTTCTGATATCACTAGATTTAGAACGTTCATGGCAGCCATTTTGTGGGTTAAACCAATCATCGTGAGCATGTAGAGGATCCGTTGCTATGAGCAGTGAATTATTGTGACCTAGTGATGAAAAGCAAAAAGGTGTACAAGACCTGTCTCCATTATCACAGCCACCACTGCTCACCCCCAGTCTCCTTAGCTGAGCAAAGGATTCTGGAAGGCAGCATAGCTCAGCAGCCTATCTACTCCTAGAAGGTTTTCTCTCTGATATTTGAGTGTGGGGTGAATGCCGTGGGCTCAACCACCCCTTAGCTTCTAAGGTGGCCATTAGGATTGAGCTTGGGTTTGCTGCGAACCCAAAAGGAAGCCGCCAGTGCCGACCCAGTCTGCTGTGGAAGGGGCATTTAGCTCCTGTACCTGCAAAGAGGCAGGATGCTGGTGCCATCATTGACCTCATATAGCCACATGGCCAGGCCGAATAAAAAAAACTCTTAACAGATTCCTCCATCCACACTAAACAGCATAGATGGAGGAATCGCCTACTGCAGTGCCTGCATCTGATTGGATGCACAAGATGTTCCGCCAATGATTTTCAACCCAGTTTCTTCGATTTTTCAGTGGAAGGATGTTGGGCAGGAGCCAGCAGGCAGGGCTACCCACTGAGCAAAGTGGACTTTCTGTATACACTCATCTTAGTGTCTAGTATTAAAGCAAGAGGGTCTGGTATGCATGTGTCCAGAACTGCCAGCCCTGGGGGCAAACTGTCTGTATCCAGGGCCAGTCAGAAGTCCTAACTGCATGTTATGTCTGGTTTGAGGGGAGGTGCCAGCCATTGATTTGTACAGGGTATTAATCTGACCTCGCGGCTGCTGGCCATGACTGTTTGTACACCTTGTGGGAATGGGCAGGGCCATCCTTATAATGAGACAGCTGTTGCCTTAGGCTGCATTTCTTTGGGTCACATCAAGTTTTGCAGTGTCCCTGCCACCCCCTTTTTGGCCAGAGCGTCCCAGGTTCAGGTTGCTAAAAGTCAGACTGGGTAGGGGCCATACACATCTTCCCGCCCAGCTCTTAGCAACCTGGGACGCTCTGGCTGGCTTCCCGCCCCAGTTCCTGGCAACCAGTGACACTGGGTGCCAGGAGCTCAGCGGAATGCCAGAGCTGGGTGGTAAGATGTGTAAAGAAGCTAATTCCCCATCTGAATGAAGCCTTAGGGTAAAATGCTAACTTGAACATTCATGCTCCTTGAATCTGCGTGCAATTTTTTTGTCGTTCAGTTTTAATTAGTTCTTCACTGATATACATTCTTGCTTTTTCCCACAGAGCTGGCCTTGACATGAATAAATACTTGGATTTCTGCACCAGCCCTTTAAAGAGCTTCCTGCTGTAGGAATCACATAGACACGTGAGTAGGCGGTGGCGGCCTACTTGCGCAAGCGTCAGACTTCCAGCACCCAAATTAGTTAGTAGTAGACAAGCAGCTACACCTCCCTTTATAAACAACAGCTCCAGAATAGCTCTCCGCTCACTAATCCCCTATGTGAGTTTTATTACTGCAGAGTATAATGGCCTCCGGCCACCATGAGTTCCTGTTTTATTATCCCGTCTCACGTGGAAAATGACACAGAGCTGCAGTACAAGTTGCCACAGGCTGATGGCGCCTCAATGTGAACACACGGCTAGAGCTATTACAGAAAATTGTTTCCCTGATACTTACCTTAATTTGGCTTTCCTGGATCCTCCTCCTATCTGCCTACCACTTGCCTGACTTGAGGATGTCAAGGAATTTATGAGTTCATGTCAGCCAAAAGGAAACCTCTGCTGTGAGGTTGACCTTTCTGGAAAATGCTAGCTGCCTGGTAGTCATACTGATCTAATAACTTCTATAGATTCCAAGACATGGACTGGGAACAAATATGTTTATTGGGAATGTTGGCTTCCTTTGTTGCATGCTTGTTCCAGGGTTGCGATTCAATGTATTACAGGAAGAACCAACCATCTAGCATTTTCAGAAGTAGATCAGCCGGCCCCATATTTCTTGCAGTACAGGATTCTAAGTTGCCCAGGATTGCAAGATCCCTGAATTGGGGAGAGGCAAGTAGTGCGATGATACACCTCATGTACCAATCAAGAAATCTTCAGCTTCAAAAGCTCAGGTTCCACCCTTTGCACCTTGGCAGGATGAACTGCTGCTCTCGTAAATGTCTGTGTGACTTTCCCTAACAAATGGCTTGCGTCAGAGATCTATTTAAGAACTCATTCACACCATAACATTGTGCTAAAATCAGCCGGATCCCTACATTTACCACGCAGGAACCATGTGCTAGGTGTGCTGCTGCTTTGGGTTGTCGCTAAATCTGAAAAGGCAACCTAATGCACCTCCAGGCGGGTGGGCACTGAAACGCTGCGTATACACTACTTTTTATCACTGCATGGCAGCACAATACGTGTCATTGCAGTACCGCCTGTTGCATGCTCCTGCAAGGCATGCTCACTGGGAGGTGCTTTGTAGTGCTATTCAGAATGAACGGCAATGCAACACACCTTGCATGTGGCACTGTGCAACAGCATGCGCCAAGTGCACGGATCTTGTGCACTTAGTGCAACGCTATGGTATGAATGGGCCCTTGAGTATCCTCTTCCCATAACTATTGGGTTTAAAATGTTGTGTATTTTCAGATAAAATAAAAGTTAAAAGGAGAACTATGAGGTGAATGCTTTTCACTCACCTCATAGTTCTAGCCGACCTGTGACAATGAGACTGTCACAGGTCGGCTCAGTAGATCGGGAAGTGAGCAAACACATACCGGCGTTCGCTCACCTCTTGATCCTGTCACGGCTCTCTGCCGTGACAGGGGAGGGGCTGGATTGCCCGCCCCGATCCACCAGCGCTGACTGGCGGAACAGATGGGGGAGGGGGCGGGTACAGCTGGCTCTGCCTTTAGATTGGCAAAGCCAGCTGTCAGTCACGTAGCTGGGCGGATCCCGGCACAATTGTCGGGATCCGCTTCAGCTGCGGCGTCTCAGTATACCGCGAGCTACAGCTCGCGGTATACTGAGCCTAGGGTGACGGGAGGACGCTAGTTTGTGTCCTCCCGTTACCCTAAGGAGAACTATAGGGGAAAAGACTTGACCCCATAGTTCTCCTTTAAGTAGATCTAAAGCCTTTTTTTTTGTTTTTGTTTTTTAAGTTTTTGGATAGGGTAAGGAATTGGATGATTTTTGTACACTCATTCTCAGCGTCTCAGGGCACAACAGGAAGTAAAAGGAGATTTCTCCAAAGTAAGGGAAATCCTCCAATCCCGTTCTGGGGGACAACTCAAATTTTAGGATTTTCTATATCCTACAGAATCTCCCCAGTGGTGACAGCAATAAAAACCTGACAACGGTTCCCACCATTCCTTACACTATCCAACAAAAAAATTTGGCTTTAGAAACACTAATTTTTGATAACTTTCCCATCGTTAACATGCTTACCTCGTCACACTGTATTCTGTACTGTACTGTATTCTACTATATGTAGAATAGAGGCAGGGAATATTAGCTACGATAATTACTATACCAGTCTTTCTCAAAACAGGGTTCTGTGAAAGGTTACTACCGGTAGCAGTTCCTTGACTAAAGACAAATGTAACCACTAATGTAAACATTCTTCCTCCAACTGTCTACCTGTAAGTGGTCCCTTGTCCTACTGACCATAATTGTAAGAGACCCTTCTCCACTGACCATCCGTGGAGGCACACTTCTATTGACCACCAATGCAAGGGGTGCTTTCTTCATTGACCATCAATATAGTGGGCACACAGTCATCACCAATGTTAATGGGCGGGGGAGGCTGACCACTAATTTGAGGGGGCATTACCATTTCCACTGCCTGCTCTTCTTGTCATTTTGCTATGACATACACTATAAAAGTTAATCAATGGACACTTTTTAACAGTAGTAAAATAGTTTATTTGTAAAAATGTCAACACAAAATGTATAAAGTGAAAAAAAATACAATCAGTGTACTAAAACATACACAATCCATGGATTCCAAAAATATGTTCTGTCATAGAAAGAGTTACACACAGTGGTTATATGTGAGCAGCTAAAAACACAATATACACAGTATATTCATGCCAACTGTGTATTACAATTACAGTCATATATACATGTTACAAAATAAGCAATTGTTTATCCCCAAGATAATGTACTTTAAGGATACACCATCGTTTTAATAGGATTTGCAATAGCAAACGCACGTGTCTGGGCAATCAGCTGCGGTGTGATGGATGAGTATAGGCGAGGCATCATCGGCCTGTCAAGAAAAGGGAGTGACCATGCTAAACCACTACAGCCCAACAAGGTGGATTCTATTAACGAATTCACTTCACTGCAAGATGCAATGTTTGTGGGGGCCCTAGTGTCTGGTTATACATGACTTTAATTTTGCAGCATGCTTGGTTCATTAGCTCAATTAGTACTTGCCAATATAATGCATTTAAATACCCAAAGGCCAACTATTTATATTTTGCTCTTGTACCTCGCAGGGTCTTCAATGGAGATATGACCCCATAGCGGTTTGTTTCCTGCCTCCTCCCGCACGGCCATAACATCTCCATTTGACAACTTTATTGCAAACCTTAGATTGGCCCTTGCAGGGCAACAGGTTGTCTATAAAGTGTGTGTGTGCAAACCCTGAATTATTTGGCGTTTGTTGGATATCTGGTCTCACTGTATACAGTTTTCTTAAGCAAATCAGTTATAAAAGTTTGTTACTTGGAGAGCCTACCAGCACTTACAACGGTAAGCCGCTGCCTTGCAATTAGCAGCAGTGATGTCAGCCCGCCGTGTAAGTGTCCCCAGTTGGTTGCTGGGCTGCCTATCAGGAAAGGAGAGTATGTGCTGATCCCTCCCCAGCAGGACATACGTGCCTTTCTCTATAACCCCCTCTCCTACCTCTGCTCCATTCAGCTGCTGGATGATGACAATACCCAGCACTTGCAGGTATGAAGGAGCATGTAACTCACTTAATGTGACAGCATTGGGCCAAATAAAAAAACCAGCACGTGTAAGCTCTAACTTTAGTGATTTGTAGATTGCACAGTGCAGCTTCTCAAGTGCCCAGCAGCTGAACACGACAGCAGGAGAGCAAAGGAAAGGCGAGTAGCGTATGCACTGCTGAGAAGGGAAGGGGGTTAAAGTGAACCTGTTCTTTACCCTGCATGGGCAAAGCACCGAATAATTTTAACTGTCGAGGTAATGGTTTACCCCATAGTACAGAGAATCCGTCAGGGTGGATCGATCCCATCACTCGCCTTCGTAACTGCTGCAGCGTTTATCAAATTGATATTCCAGCAGGAAACTCAATCACTTGAGTGTCAGAGAGTTAAACAGGTTTGATATTTAATTTGATTTGCCCATAACCACGAACTCTGAAAGATCTGTTCTGGATGAAGTTAGCCTTAAGGCACAATTCAGTCTCAATGGATACACTGGTTTTGAACAAATGCAGGTAGGGTGAAATCATGCTTGCAACAACCGGTAAAGCTGGCCATATACCTGTCAATTGTTTTTCGTTCAACCCGTGGCCAGAACGAAAGAAAATGACGCGAGTCCTCCATTAGCACAAACAGTGTGTCGCCGCTGTGTGCATTGTATTCTGTCAGGTTCTGCCAGCACCTGTCAGAATACCCGATCAGAATGGGCAGCTCATTGGCTGCCGGGTCTGATCGCATGAAGATGTTCCATCAGGCTCCTTCAATCAACTGATCGAGGAATGCCGGCTGAAAGGGAGCCGACACCACCACACACTGTGCAAATTTCGGCCAGTACATTAAAAACCGTCCGAAATCCTGCCAGTGTATGGGCACCTTTAGTAAGAGGGCCACTTACTCTTGTTGCATCCAAAAGGTTAAAAAAAAAAAAAAAAGGAGAATGGATGAGCAGCAAAAGAGAACTATTTCCTTATAATTGCTAAAACTGATAAGCAAACTGTAACGGCATCAGCATTTCAGTGATGGCACAGAACTGAGCTAACCACATATAATAATTCTGAAATTTAGTGATGTGTGGAAGGAATCTCTAAAGGCAAAATCGGCCACCAGTTCAAACTGCTGGAACATTCTATTACACCTTTTGAACTGTGGATGCAGACATAAGACTCAATAAGAATTAGGCCGAGAATAGAAAGTGGAACTATGGGCACAAATAAAACATATGTGCAGCCTGTCAAAAGCATCAACCCTGTCTTTGAAAGGAGCTCTGATTCTAAGGTTTAAAAAAAATGCTATAGGGAGCGTTACAGGAATACATTGCACACTGCCAACTGCCTTATAAAATGTTGTGTCCCAAGTATAAAATCTACCAACCATTTCAGTACTAGATGATTTGGTTAATCTTCAGCTTGTTTAAAAAGGTTTTACATTTTAAGATAAAAAAAACAAAAAAACATAAAATTGTGGTCATTGACCATACATGTGTACATGATTAAACATTTTTTGTTCATGCTTCCTTGCCAAGCTCCATTAGGTGGAGAAAGACCTTGCAACTAGTCTCAAAAAGTTGAGATGGACAAGTTGTCCACAGATGACCAACGCAGAAATGTTTCTCAAGAGTGAAATATTATCCAAGAACGGACAGGAATACAGCAAAAATGAAAGCCAAGGAGGAGTTTCTTTCGTTTCAAAAAGTTGTCTCTTGGTTTGAGTTTGTTCTTCTCATTGAATTACATTATACACTGACGGTTTTAACTCGGCTTCCTACAGGAAAGGCATGTCAAAAGCACACCGCTAAAGGCTTGGCTTGATATGATCCATATCCAATTATGCCCATAGATCAGCATCCATGAAAATCAGAAGCACGGAGATGATTATGCTTGCCAGCCGTATCAGGATCTTCCCGAAGTCCCAATGTCAGTGTTTTTGGAAAATTAACCCCTATACGTTTTCCACAAATGCAATGGATTGCTCCTCATATCTGATATTTGATCTTTCATCCATGATGAGTTTAACAGCCGAATAATGGCGGTGATGGTTGGCTAGATCAAGAGCGGTGTAGCCTTCTATAGAAGTAGCGTTAATGTTGGCACCATGGTGGATAAGAAACCTCGCTGTGCTAGTGTGGCCAGTCTCGGCTGCAATGTGCAGAGGGGTTTTTAGTTGTGCATTTGGAAGGTTCACATTGCAGCCAAGTTCAACGAGGATCCGAGCCACTCGGTAATGACCTCTTTGGGCAGCAAGGTGCAAAGGGGTTCTGCCATCAGAAGTCTGAGAATTGAGATTGGCCTTGTACTGTTTTGCAAGAAGCTTCACAATGTTTAGGTGACCCTGCCAGGATGCGTAATGCAGGGATACCCAGTTTTCCAGACCTCTCACGCCAACATCTGCATCTCGCCGGAGAAAGAGGCGGACGATACTTTCTTGGCCGTGTTGGCAGGCGACGTGTAGTGGTGTTCGGCCTTTGCCGTCGACCTCGCTGAGTGAAGCGTTCTTATCCAGGAGAAGACGAGTTATGGACTCGTCTCCGTTCTGGGCTGCAAAGTGTAGAGCAGTGAACAGGTCTTCATCTTTAGCATTGAGGTTTATCTTCTTTGAAAGAAGCAGCTCCACAATACTTTTAAACTTTTTCTCTGCGGCAATGTGGAGAGGAGTGGAGCCCTTTGCGTTGGTCATGTTAGGGCTGGCATTGTACAAAAGTAGCAGCTTGACACACTCCTCCTGTCCATTTTCAACGGCCAAGTGAAGGAGGCTTGACCTTCCATCCAAAACCAGTTCAACGTCCTGTGGCTGCAGAATCTTTAATAGCTTTGCGTTGTCTCCAGATATGATGGCATCAATCAGCTTCTTCTTCTGGATCTCTGTGGTGCTGAGGTCTGTGCAGGAAAAGAATACAAAAAATTAAAACAATTAGAAAATGATCTGTAACCATTGCAAAAACGTTAAGACACAAAAAGGTAAAAGATTTATTACAATGAATCAAAGCTTAACTTCAGGAGGAAAAAAAAAAATCTGAATCTATTGAACCCAGTTATAAATGTGTTTTTATTTTAAACATACATATGGCATTTGGACCTGAATCTGTATTCATAATGTCCTCTTGTAATCCCCCTGCAGGGCAGCGCAGAGGCAGGGAGAGGAAGCACTCTAGGCCAATCAGTGGCGTCCTGAGGGTGGGTGTCACCCGGGGGCAGTGATCGGGTGACATCCCGACGTGACGTCATGTTGCCGCGCATGCGCAGTGGTCTTTTTGACGCCTGCCGGCGGCCATCTTGGTGATGGACGCCGGGAAAGAGAGGAGGGGACGTTCACCCGGCGGGATAAGGTATGCCGCCGGGTCCCCTCCTCTCTCCTGACACTGTCGGGCTCTCTGTCCGAGACCGAGTGACCGACATTTCATAAGGGGCGACACCAAAATGACAGTCATTTTGGTGTCACCCCTCCAATGGTGGCACCCGGGTGCAGGCCGCACCCTCCGCGTGAGGGCAATCAAGGCTTTGTTCTGTGCTTCCCAGTCTAAAGCTGGCCATACACCTCAAGATTATCTGCAGATTTTCTATGGTCGGTGGAAAAAGTGCATCAGATTCCTCCATCCACGCTAAACTGTGTGGATGGAGGAATCTCCCACTGGGCCAATCTTCAATATCTTGCTAGTCAGCCCTGCTGGCTGTCAAAATACCTGAACAATCTGATTGGATGCAGTCATTGTTTCAGGTGTTTTGGGAGCCAGCGGGGACGACTAGCAAGATACTGAAGCTTGGCCCAGTGGGAGATTCCTCCATCCACACAATTTAGCCTAGATGGAGGAATCCGTTGCACTTTTTCCACCTGACCATAGAAAATCAATAGGTGTATAGCCAGTGTAAGGATGACATGGTCTCGAAGGAAGTGGGTTTAATAATGCTGCCGATCAGACTGAGGACATCTAGCACCAGAAAAGTACAGCGGGGGAAATCTCTGGGAGAAAATTGAAGCAAGTTTTACTTTAAGACCTTTATGATGCAAGGCTAAATCTGAAAGGGATTATTTGTACATTTTGAAAGCTTACTTTCAAACAGTAAAAACATCAAAAACTTACCTGTTACAGAACATTCTCTTTCGAAGGACAGGGAGAGAGAGCCTCTGGAGGAAAAAGCTGAGTCAATGGAAGAGATTCCCGATAGGCGCTTGTCGCTCGTCGCCAGCTGAGGGTCAGACTCACTGTGACAGAGGCTCTCAGGTCCCTCCATGGTCTGGGAGATCCCAGAATCCAGTTGGGACAGCAGCTCGGAGAGGCTGTAGTCTTTATCAAACATGGGAGTGGAACTTTTCTTGGGTTCTGATTGGCAGGCCACCTCCTTAAAAAAAAAAAAAAAAATTAAAATAGATATTAAAACCTAGCTATCAAGGATTTAAATGCATTCTAAAACAACTCCACTTTAATGCTGAGGACATGCAAGAAAGCTTTTTGAAGTCACAAATATGTACTTTGGATAAGGATACATCCAAAAAAAAACCCCACTGGGAATTCAATACTTATTTGTACAGAGTAGTGAAGGGAAACAAGCATTCAAAAAGCTCACTGGCTCGACTATAGAAAGGGCTACCCTGCTATTGGTCCCCAGAAAGTTACTGAAAGCATAGAGCAATAGAAGGAGCACCAGACCAAAATCATGAAAGAGTCCAAATATCTTTAATTTTTCACAGAGGGGGAACAAACCTCCACCAGAGCTTAAGAACGAATAAGAACTTTAGCTGGACTCAGAGAGACTCTTTGCTATATTAAATCGCTATAGGAAAAATAACAGGAAGTAATGGAAAATCTCCCCAGCAGGGACACAGACATTTTTTTTGGTAGAATGGGGGAAGGATTAGAAGCTCTCTAAATGTTTTTACTGCGGTTTGAAACAACTGCACTTCCCATTAACTGTGCGAGCGTCACAGGGACAGGAAGGGAGGGAAAATTTTCTCGGGGGTGGTCAAACACAAAAATAAAAACCTTAAAATTAAAATGTGGCTTGAACTAGATTTTAGTATGGAACATTTCCTAGAACCAGCATTTCCAGGCACTCATGGAAACCCAGGACACTCTGACAATTGGCAGCCATTCAGGTTGAACCTTATACATCTCATCTGTTCCCCAAAAGAATATTCCTGCAAGTCAGGTACCTCAGATTTTGTATTCTGGGTGGCTTCCACCAGGTTCTCGGTGCTCGACATGGAGCTGGCTTCGTCCTCATGCTTCGTACACAGCAGCTCTGTCTCCGAGGTAATTTCTGTTTGACCAGACAAAAAAATTGACAGGGTTAAGGACATGCAGAAAAAATGTAAGTAGTGTAAAATTAAAGATGCAATCTGCCCAAAATTGATATTGCCGTTATAGATGCAGATTTTTACTGCATCCTCTTTCTGAGGAACTCTTAGCAAATACACCTTGCAAGTACTGCTAAAACTGCTTTCCCCTAACATGAGTGCAGCAACAGTCCATAATGTTGGGGAGGGGATGCCAAACTTTGACCTCCCCCAAGAGGCCTGGAAATTGCACAGAAATTGCGAGTCATTATAGATTGGGGTTGACCTACAGACTTCCACCGAGAAGCAATAATTCATGTATCATGCTCTACCGCAGGAAAGTACAGCATGTATAGGCAATGAGCAAACATGGCTGCCCATTTGTAAATATATTAGAATGAACTATACATGGACATTAAAGTATTAACATATTATTAACAAGTAGTAAAGGAGCTTCAAAACAAGCCCTCGCCACCCTGTGTAGCTGATGGTGCTGTGGAGCAATTCATCCTCAAAATTCACACCAGAAGCAAAATAAATCTCAGCTTCTCTCTCCTAAAGCTGATGTCAGATGGGAAATTCGCCTCCTGAAGACATATCACTATCAGCAGGATCTCTAGCAACATAGTCTCCTGTCTGACATCAGCCTTATTTTCTTTGGCAGCAAAAACTTGGCTAATATAAACACACAGCGGGTGTTTCTAAGCTGTTAGAAAAAGAGTGAAACCTGACTTTAGAGTCTATAGTGTGATCTTTGAGGATGAATTACTTCCCAGTATATGCAGCTAGAGAGGCCAGTTAGGGCTTATTTTGAAGCTATTTCACTGCTTGTCGAGATTATGCAACTGCTTTAATGTCTATGATCTGGGTGCAGGTGCACTTTAGGCTGCTTCAAATGGTTATCTAAAAAAAAAAAAAAAAAAAGTTGAAAAATATTTATGACCCCTGACTTAACCACAGTCTTTAACCACTCGTTTTAGAAAACCACATAAGGAAATGGCAAGGCTTTCAGAAACAACTTTAAATGGAAACTTTTCCTTTAAACCAAAGTCTATCGCAGACTTTAAAAAAAACAAACAAAAAGCTGGAGAACAGTGCGGGCAAATGGTTTATCTGGGCAGTGATTCAACTGGATGCCAATTGCACTGCATCGTGTGCATATGGAGAGCTGAAGGAGAATGTAAAAATCTGGGATAAAGTCATGCAAATCTAAACAAGCATCACATTAAAAATGACTTTGAAGTATTGTAACCCTTTTATGAAACTTCAAATGTGTACTGCAGTGTCCCTTTAAATGAGCGATTGCTGCACGGGTTTTCTGCGTGCTCAGGAGCGGCTCTGTCAGGACTTGCAAGTAGTGGGTTGGCCACATTCCTGAATGTAAGACTCAGCTGTACTGGCAGGCCTTTAGCAACTGTTGATGAAAACATTGCACACACACACACAATGCTGCAAGCTCGGCCTGTTTCCTGCACTATGTTTACACTTTTATTCAACTTTAAGTGTGCAATTGAGGAAATCAGGCTTCCTATGCTCACACTTAAAGTGGAAGTAAGAGCATTTATCAGTCTCCTCTGCCAAAAAGAATAAAACATTTTCTTACCCGCTTTCAAGTTTTGGTATTGTGCACTGATTGAGGTGCATTCGCAGTACTGTGTACAGTCACAGCCCATTCCCGGCATTTGTAAGATGCAGGAAATGGAGCCGGGTGCCGAGATATTGTAATTCCAGTGCACATGCACCCTGAAGTTACATAATCAGTGGCTTTCTAATGGGCAAAGCAATAAGATAGTAGACCCAAAAGGTAAAAAGGAAAAATTACATGGCACTGGAAGGAACAGTGGATCCGGGGGGGAGCACGAACCACGCGTCATTGGAGGAAAGCACAACCCCTAAGAAACTTTCATATTGTGCAAACTGGCTGCCACCACCATGATTTAATTGGGCTTTAAAATAAATGACATTAGAGCAGTTGTGACATAACCGTACTGGAAAAAGCGACATCGGTTCTTTAGATCACTCCCTTCTCATTCTATCCACATTAAAGTGGCATCCAAGAATAAATATAAAACTGCACCCGTTTATGGATGCACCACCATCATGAGCCATAAAATCGACTACACCCCACATCACCTCTAGAGTTCTATTAATATGGTCATAATACTTGTATCTAATAGTTATTGTTAGAGAGTATATAAACATTTGCAAACATCAGTCTTAGAGTGACACTGTCTCTAAGGTCACGATTTTAACTCTTAAAAGGATAAGTTCACCTTTTGAAAAAAAATTAAGAAATGCATAATTAATAATATATTAAAAAAATGCATTTAATATTTGCATTCAAGCCTGGAAAGCATTGCAATTGTGATCACTCGATCAGGGCTGCAGAGCTCAGACTTCGGCACATTCTTTCCTAGGCAT
>NW_017307869.1:141745-142705 GCF_000935625.1 Nanorana parkeri
CTCCTAACTGAAACTTCGTACAGAGCTCTGCCGGGGAGAGAATGTGCTGAAGTCTGAGCTTTGCAGCCCTGATCAAGTGATCACAAGTGCAATGCTTTCCAGGCTTGAATGTAAATATTAAAGAAATGCATATTTTTTTATATATTATTAATGATGCATTTCTTTAATTTTTGCAAAAGGTGAACTTATCTTTTAAGCAGCCAATCCCGGAACTTCCTGTAAATGTAACTGCCCCTTTTGCTGGACAGTTTGCTCTGTTACGGGAGGTTGAGAAAAATAACAAAAGACTATGTTACGGGGTGGGTGGGGGATGGCTTTGGAATCCAAAAATTGCTAAATTGTTAATTCTAGATAGACCGCATTCACTTTGTTTTATTTTGCCCCTAGTTACTCTTTAAGCCCTACCTGTAGAAGTCTATAAATACTTAACTTTCCTGCTGCCCGCACCACCAAACTCTGCAAAATATTATGATGAGGTCCCCCCCCAAAAAAAACACTTCCGGGAGTGTCGATAACCTGCGTCCCCTCGTTGGTTCCTCTTACTGACCTCCACCAATTACAGAATACAGCAATGACATGGAGGTCAGGAGAAGTAACCATTGAGAGCTGAAGGGCACCCAGGAGAATGATGCTCCCATAAGCGTCAGTTTCAGCATAGCCTTCAGCAGAAGATTTCTCAGCATCAGAGTGGTGTTTGATGGCACAGGAAGCAGGAAAGGTAAGGACTTGCTGTTGACTTTTACAGGTTTGGCTTCAGTTGAAATCTTGACTATAGCATCAAGGTTGCTTTAGAATGAACCAGTGCTTTGCCCTGAATGGGCAAAGCAACAGGTTAACTTTATTGGCGGGCACATCAGCAGCTTGTATTTGCTCCCTCAACACTACATTTGGCCTTCAGGAGTCAAGAAAACTACCTGGTATTTTGGGTACAGGAAGCATGCGACTCCCTGCCTCCCTTGC
>NW_017307869.1:142733-156362 GCF_000935625.1 Nanorana parkeri
TTAAAATTTACATAGACTGGCTGATGTTTAACATGCTTATTGCAAGCTCCTCTGCAGTTGGTCAGTTGATGTGGATGTTGACGGCTGAACACTGGCAGAGCTCCTACCTTGAAATGTTGGCCGTTCCCTGGTCTTATCTCTCCAGCACCTCTGCATCAGCTTGATCATGTTGTCACATTGCTGCGGTCTCGCCCTTGGTATGTGCTGTAGGTCTGGCCGTAGGCCGCCTCCCACCTTCACCATGATATGCAGAATATTCTTCTCATCTATAAAAGACAAAAATATAGCAATGTAGCTGAAACGACAATAAAACACACCCTTCAAGTTCACGTAAAGCTGAAGTTTATTTTTTGCCTCTCTCTCATCTACATGATAATAGACTTATTAGACCCAGGGACATTATCCCTGGGTTTCTGTGCAATGCAGGCAGATCATTGCTGGTGGATGCGGCTGGCAGGCGTCTGTACATGGCTTCTGGAATCACAGCCCCCTAACTTGGTACTCCTCTCAAGAGCCCCCAGCCCTAATGCAAGCAGTTGGCTGGCTTTTGGGAGGACCTGGACATCAGTCTGGAGGTGCGGACATTCATAGGCAGAATGCATTTGCTCGCAGTGGGCATCCCCAGTGTAGTCCATAAATCTGCAGGCTAGGTGCATTACTTTCAAATGTCACCAACAAGCACCTACATGCTGCATCCCTTCCCCCCTATACAGTGCCCTGAAACCCCCAAAACGCTTTGTAATTCAATTACTGACCAGCTTGTGGTGTCACCAGTTCTAGTCTGCTCTTTACCACTGGTTAGTGAGGAGCCAATAGTAAGGTGCATGCATAGGCAGGGGTGGGCCTGAGCCAGTGATATTCCCCCACAGGTACACAATATAAATCATCTGGCTGATATGCTTCACCTGCATGTTTAGCCATGTACAAAAAACGGAGAAAGTAAAAACAACAAAATCCCCGAATTTTAGCCTTGTACTTTGCACATCCTTCCACCCACGCACAGCTATTAAACCATCAGTCACACTGCAAAGATTGCCTGGGAGCATGGGCTGTAGGTATGCGTCCCAGCTTGCCCAGTACAGATTCAGACAGACGACCGGAAACTGACTATGTGAAGCGTGTCACAGCAGAAAATATTGGCAAACGAGAGGAGGGAAAAAAAATGTCAAACTTGTACTTCAAGTTAAAGCTGAACTATAAGCAGACAGCTAAATACTTTTAAGGGAGCTGTGTTTAGCTGCCAAAGGATTTGTTTTCTGTCTATCCAGTCCTGAGATTTACACACCTATGCCAGACTGTACAGCTCTGATTGGCAGGACAGGGGGCCTGATTTTACTGCAGTTAAGCAGAAAAGAAGAAGCAGCAGACTGATGAGCTCATCCCTCTGTCTCTCTGCTCTTTCCTGTCAACAGCATGTCCCTAACGCAGCAGCAGAACTGATTGGCTCCTTGTTTTGCTTCTTCCTCTGGCACTCTGAGCTTTGCTCTACAGGGTCTGCAAGAGACTGGTACCAGATAAAATTCAGGTACCTGCCACTGCTTATATTTAAAGAAAAGAAATGGAATGATGGATAATGATTAGAGAGCTGCATTAGTTTGCGTCTTTTATATCTACCTGGAGTTCAGTTTTAAAGGTGAGATTTGTGGCTTTTTTTTTAATAATCAGTGCAAATAAAAGAAACACGGGATTTCAGCTTTTTTTATTAATCTGCCCCCTTTAAGCCAACAAATTAAATATGGAATTGGACATGTCAATTTTGTCTCATTTCGAATGCAAATCTGGACGGAATTTCATGATTTGGGCACTCGGATGCATCCGAATGTCTGAATTCCAATGAGGCCGAAGGCAAACAAATCCGAAAGTTCTTTTAACGTAGTTTCGGATCATCCGCATTTTGTTCAAAATGAAACTAATTCGGACACGTGACTGTTTTCTGGCCAATCAGAAAACCCCGTCTGAAAACTAAAACGAAACGCCAAAAGATCCGAATCAAAAAATGAAACAGCGTTCGGACCCGAAAGAAAGAAAAAATCGGAAATGAAACAAATTTTTTGCCGGCTTACATGTCCAATTGGAATCTAATGGTTGCTGGAGAGCCTGCTGTTTGTTTTAGTAGTTTGCCTTGTGCTCAGCTTTAATCGACATGATGAACAATGTAAGACAAAACATAGAAAAAAATCCATACATATGTATGTGGCATACATCCGTACATGTCTGCCACATACAATGCTGCTTTTGGGCAGGTTATTAACACCTCCTAGACTCCGTTTATGCAAATGCAATCAACACCTGGTTGTGACTAAAAGATTATGTGGATTGGAGAGACATTCACCATATTTATGCCCAGAGAATTTTTGTACAAGTCATTCTAAATTGAGATAGCTGGTCGGATGACCAGTGAAACATCTTCAAGAAAAATACAGCAAGTCCAGTTGCCTTGACTTATTTTTTACAGATATACCATGACCTGGATGAATGAGAACCTTCACAGACATACATGTGAGTTTTTTGCCTGTAATTCTATTCAGACAGACAGTCTTGTGATCCCAGCACACCTGACAGACAGCACAGCCTGGCCTAGGGTCCCAGTGCAGGGAACAATGCAGTTTAGCATTATTAGAGTGATTTTCTTTTTTGGAAATCACAAGTGGGAAGAAAGGCAAACCAATTGTACAGCTCAGGGACTGAAGAACACACACACACACACAACTGTAAGCTGCATTAGGTATGAATGTGCAGCTTGTAAATAAGGTAGAGACTTACCTGCAAAAGGTTTCTGCTGTGTAAGGATTCCCCAAATCACAATGGCAAAACTGGAAGGAAAAATACATCTAATTAAAACACAAACAGTAACAGAGGCACAAAGCAGGCATCAGACACAATTGGGTTATTCAATAATGCACTGACAATAGTAAATAGTGGGCCAGGATTCAGCAACTCAGTGGGGGAAAAAAAATGGTTTCCGATTGGCTATTTTGGCTTATTGCACTGTCATGGCTTCATGTACTGCATGTTGTAGTGGGCCACTCTAGCCAGCACTTTATTTTTATAGCAAACTTTGGTCTAACCCTCAGCCCTTTCTATACTCCCCTGAACGCCATATAGCCACCAAAAAAAAATAATAATATATATATAGTCAAAAAAGACAAAAATGCAGTATTGCAGTGTGCAATGATACCTTTTTTATTGGACTAACAAAATATATATATCCTGAAACTTCCAGGTATGGAGGAGACTCGGCTCATGTGACAGTGCTGATGTTTGGCAAGCATTGTCACATGGGGATAGGGTGGGTCCTAATAAGCTTTCATTCCTAGCAATTTAGAACTTTACACATGGAAATGGGGCAAGGATTAACATGTGCTGCTGGCAAGGGGGGCATTAAAGTGAACCTGTTGTTTTGCCCCACATTAACAAAGTTCAGGGTTGCCCAATGGGCTGGACGACCCACTTGGTCTTTACCTGCCATCACTCTTCCATGTTTCTACTTTAAGTTTTTGAAAGACTGGAACCGGTCATCAAGTTTTTATTGGCGTCGGTGTTCTTGTTGGAAGATTTGTAATCCCTGAACAGGATATGAAGGGAAATTTGCCCAAAAGGAATATAGCTTTCTGTTGCTAATTAGGGGTTTAACACTTCCCAATTGTTAAAAGAAAAAATTTTGGCTGGAGCTTTACATCCTTCAGCTCGTGTTGAAAGTAAAAACAGCCACACACCAGGTACTATGGCAAGATTGTGGAGAAGGTGAAGTGCTGCATTTTGGGGACCAAGAATGTCCACCATGAATCCCCGCTAAGCCCCCCAATGATTCCTCATCTCACCTGTAGACGTCGTGTTTGGTGTCAAAGTTTCTGTTCTTCTCCTTGAAGCGCTCCGGTGGCAGGTAGGCAATGGTCCCACAAATTCCATCCAAACTCAGCTCATGGGAATTGGATAAGCCGTTCCACTTGGCAAGGCCAAAATCCGAGATCTAGAGAGAACAGGCACTGAAGTTATCTCCGGTAGAAGTGCCACGGCAGCTTGGATTGCAACTGGTGCTCATTTATCATACAGTTAAGTTAACTTTTTGTTTTTTAATTTAGAGCAAACTTCGGCCCTCCAGCTGTAGTGAGACTTCAAATCCCATCATGCATCTGTCTCAGAGTGATGACTGTGGCTGTTGCGGGTCTTGTAGTCCCACCACAGTTGGAGGGCCGAAGTTCGCCTACCCGTGATTTACAGGCATTTATCACAATTCTCCTACAGGGTATTGGCAGTGTGAGTGATCTCTGGACCACTTCCATTCTTTGTCACCGCAGTTACTCCCAGCTGTGGCTTCCCTCTCATTGCCCCAATGCTTAGATTAGGAACCTGCCCTCAGCTGCAAATAGACTTGAGATTTCGATCTGGACTGTAGCATTCTTTTAAATAAGGAATTAGATAAGCAAGCCGCGTTTGGAACAGCTTTGTGTACATTTCATTGCAGGGCCTTTCTACAAACAGTCTATTTTAAAGAACTTTCGGAAAGTTATGGGCCTGAGCTTCGTCCTCATTAATCGTATTTATTTGGTTATTCTCCGCTTATAACTGTAGTTGTCTTAAGAAGTCGCCGTACCAGAAAAGTAAGTGCTGAAGGGTGGGGAAAAAAAAATATTCCGACCGTGTTCAGGTATGAAGGTCACAGAGGTCTCGGCTTTGCAGTACACGGGACTTGCGGAAACAAGTGTTATCACTACAGGAAGAGCGCATGCTTTCATTTCTAAGCCAAACTATTTTCTAAAACCCCAAGACGGGTTGGCATAAGGCTCAAGAACAGTAATAGCTGAAAACACAGAGCGGAGCGATCTGTTCGCATTGCGCAACTTCACTGCTGCAAGCACAGCCATGTCCCGGGCAGATAATCAGCCAGGAGGATTCTGGGAAGGGGAAGTTCTTCCAAGACACAGCCATCAACGATATCAGCCAGAAGGGGAGCCAGTAAGGCGAGGCTGGACAAATCCCAGGAGCCAGGATGCCAATGCTACTTAAAAATAACAGCCGGCGCCTAACTTTTGAGGGTTTCGTAGTGGCGGTCAGCGGAGTTGGTGCCTAAAAACAGAAAAACCTGCTGGATCCTGAATTGCATATTAATTTGATCAAACCTACAGAAAGGGCTCATTTCACACCAGCATTGCCCAACGAGGTCTCAATGCAAAGACAAAGCAAAAAGCCCTTGACATGTGTAGGGCCTGTCCACACCAATGGGCTGTGTTGGTGTGCGTTGCCATAAATGATGCAGGCATACGTTTTACCCCCAGCGCGGCACGTTACACGTGGCAATGTGTTAAATAAAGTTATAAAAAAAACAAAACGCAATGCGAGATGCTTGGCAGTAGAGCTGCAGCTTACGATTATTTTCAAAATCGATTAGTTAGCCGATTATTAAGTTCGATTAATCGGTTAATCGGATAAACAATCAAATACATTTTAAAAAATGGCTCCAGTGATGGACTACTAGTTTGTATTGAAAGGAGCAAGCTTGGAGCGGTGGAAGTAAAAAAGAAAAAAAAAGTGTGGTGTGCAATATAGTGAAATGGAAAGTGTAAAATTATACAGCAATCAATGCAGAATGGCACCGGCTATAGAGGACTACAAATCCCAGCAATAGTACAATATACAGCGCAATGCAGAATATCACCAGCTATAGAGGAGCACAACAAATCCCAGCAATAGTACATTATAGCTGGTGGTATTCTGCATTGCGCTGTATAATGTACTGTTGCTGGGTTTTATAGTCCTCTATAGCCAGTGGTATTCGGCAGTGCACCACTGTATATTTGTAGTGCTCCTCTATAGCTGGTGGAATTCCACATGGCGCTGTATAATGTATTATTGCTGGGATTTGTAGTCCTCTATACAGCGCAGTGCAGAATATCCCCAACTATAGAGTACAACAAATCCCAGCAATAGTACATTATACATACAGTATATAATGTATTGCTGGGATTTGTATTCCCATGTATAATATACAGCACAATGTACCATCAGCTATAGAGGAATACAAATCCCAGCAATACATTATAGAGCACCATGTGTGGGAAAGTGCAGGCTTACCTGAGCAGTCTTCCAGCAACTTGCTTCTGAGATTGGGCCTGTCAATCTGCCGCTGTCATCCCCCCCACACCTGCTCCTCCTTACTACATCTCCCCGCGTCCCTGTGCCGATGGAGAATGTGGGCGGGCGGTGAGTGCGAGGCTGGAAGGAGGTGTGGCGTGTAAAGCGTGGATGCGGGTCTGTCAGCGTTGAGCGTGAGTTAGGGAGGAGGTGGGGCGCGCAGCGTGTGTGGAGCCGTGAACAGGGCCAACTGATCAGAAGCCGATTAATCGATTATTGGAAAAGTTGACAACTTTTTCAATAATCGATTATAATCGATTATGTTGATTAGTTGTTGCAGCCCTACTTGGCAGCAGTAACAGTACATGCGTTACGGTGTGCCCTAAAGCTAAACTTCAATTGGATTGATAGAAAGACACACAGATTTCGATGTTCTCTAAAACACACCAAAACGATGGTAAAAGTACGAGGAGAGAAGTTGCACATGGCAACCAATCAGTTTCTCTTTTGAATTTGCTCAGTTAAGCATTGAAAATGAAATGTGAAAGCGGATTGCTTGCCATCGGCAACTGCTCTAGTTTTGATAAATCCCCCGACCATTAAAATTACCATTAAATATAATTTATATGGATGTATAAATGTTCTATAGACATAGGTTTGTCAATGTCAGTGTGAATGAGGCCTAGCAAAAAAACATAAAGACAGCCAATCAGCATCTAGCTTTCATTTTCATAGCCTAACTGAAGAAGCCGATTGGTTACTATACACAGCTGCTTTTGTTTTATATCGACCTCAAGTTCCTCTTTAAATCGCCATGTCCCAGATTTGTCATAGATCCCCGATATTTATGACAGTATGTGTGTTGTCAGTATGACAACACACGGAGCAATGTGGCCAGCTCATCTCCCTGGCATCGTGCTGGGTCACTGTAGCAATTATAAAGCTCTCATGTCCCTGAATTCCAGGGGAAGAAGGCAGACACATTGCTATGTCAGAATGGGTCTGAGCCGCACGGCCTGCTGGGAAATCCCTCACAGACAATGGCCTCCCTATTACAGGTGACTCACGGACGACGATATTAAATAGGCAGTGCAATTCACAGCATTAAAAAGCACATTCCACACATACCAAGTCAGTTATATAAAACATCAGTGCGGCCAGTATGCACGGTTACATCAACAACTAATGCAGGGGTGAGTTATGGGAAATATTAAATAGACGCAGGTAGTGCAATCGGATCTGGGCAGGGGATCCATATTGTCTGCCAGTGTCCGGTATCACATGACGGCGTTTACAGGCAACCTGTACGGAGAGAATTAGGTTGCCATGGCAGACCTCTCCCTGAAAATATAAGCTGCTTGGCTGGCTTCAACACTTCGAGGAACTGATCTGTGACAAGGGATATCAAAGTGAACTCAGGTCACCTTACCGGAATACATGTCCCAGGTAATGTCCTCATGCCTACCAATGGGCACACGTCAAGGTTTGCGTTGGGCACATGTGCTATGATGTATTGTTAAACACAAGGCTGTGCTTGCTTTTTTTCCCCAACTTTTTTAAACTTTGACTTTACACTTCATTCAACTGTATGCACAGCAGCACGTCGTGATGTGTTATAACGCATTGGAAAGCACTGCGCAAAAATGCAAAATGTCCCATTTCTGACTTGCTGCAGCTTCTAATACACATTGCGAGTAGCTCTCAGTGTGCAGCCAAATCAGAGTAAGAAATTTCAGTCCAGGAGTGGAGCCGGTACAACTGCACAAGACTGAAGGGAAGGGCGGAGTTCAGCATTATTAGTATTTTGCATCCTCTCTGTACTGGAGACCCCTCACCAGGCTAACTTTTATTGTCTTCCAACCCCTCACCAGTCCATCCAAAACTAAAAAGAAAATCGGTTGGGCTTTACATACACTTTAAAGCCCCTACAAACCCACATAGTTTTCTATACTCAATCACATCAAAGACACCGATGGATGCTACGGAGTCAATGCCATAATCCGGAGAGATTCAGGGGTTCTATAGGACACGATGCGGCACGTTGGGTAACTGTACCACATCAAACACACAAGTCAGCGGCTTCCTTTTACAAGTCTCTTATAGGACTACACAGTGCAACATAGTCAATGATAATCATTTACAAGATCCAGCTGAATAAGTGACTGTGCTAAGCTTAGAGGCAAAACATTCTATGACTGACTGAGCAGATCTACTTCCTATAATATATATATATTACACACACACACATACATACATACAATCAGAAAGAAAGCAAAAAGATATCTACACTTTCCCTCCACACGCCGATTGGTAGATGTGTCCTTATGTGAAGCCAAGCTGATTGGTTACCAGTGCTTGGTGTTGGTTCAGGTCTATGATGCCAACCTTCAACTAATAAAGTCCAGGACTGGACAAATCCCAGGAGCCAGGTAACCAATCATTTTTTAAATGACAGCTGGCCCCCCAACTTTTGAGGTTTTGCCCTAGTTGTCAATGCTGGCTCCTGGATTGCACAACCCGGCTCCTGAATTCCATATTTGTCCACCCCCGACTAAGACAACAGATCCACCATGTGCTACCGGCTAAGAATTGATGAGATGTTCATATAAAACAGGGGTAGCCAAATTTCGGCCCTCCAGCTGTGGTGGAACTACAAATCCCATGACTCCCGGAGAGAGATGCATCATGGGATTTGTAGTTTCACCACAGCTGGAGGGCCGGAGTTTGGCTACCCCTGCTATAAAAAGTACAAGGAAATGCTTTGCACTTACCCTCCACCTATTGCAGGGGTATCCTACAGGCAAGTGCAGCTGATTGGCTACCACTGTTACCAAAACAAACATTATTTTGTTAAGCTAACCAAACAGTGTAGGAAGTAGAAAGGCTAACCAAACAGTGTAGGAACGGTTTGGTTCCTAAGCCATCTTCAGCCAATCAAATCTGTGTGTTTGTGAAGCCGGGCTATCTATGGGGCAGCCCATACTGGAAACCAGTGACTCCCTAAGAAAGTAGAGCCACCTGGCCAATAACCTGGTAGCTTCAGAATTGCTCGAAACCCCCAAGAGAACAACAGCTGAAGTGGAAGCAAGTGTAGGGGCACACTCAGAAAATGGAAAAGCTGTTCAGAAATTCCTAGTCCGCCACTGCTGACCAACTTCTGGAATGCCAACTGCCTGGCAGTTGTGTTGATCCCCTGGGTTAAATGCTCCAAGTCACTATCCTAAAACAAACATTTAGCCAGTGGAGTCCAAAGTCATAATTAACCTACATCTGTCAGCCAGAGGACTAGTATTGACAGGAGGACATCAGCAAAGACAGACCTGATATTTCTCCAATAACTGTAACCTTCTGTGATGAGTTTGCTGGACACAATCAGTGCTACATAACACGCAAAATGGAAGTCTCATAATTGGCTTCCTAGGACAGAAACCCTTGCTGGGTTCCGAAGATTACTAAAAACTCTATAAACTAGGATTATTATTTAAATAAATGATGGAGCTTCATAACACAGAAGATAAAGAGGGTCTACCCACAAACTAGTAAAAGAGATTTAGAACAGTAAATGTCCCATACCTTGACATGATAATGTCCATCAAGCAGAATATTGGCTGGCTTCAAATCCATATGGAGCAGTGGTGGGTTCATGCAATGGAGAAAGTTCATTCCCACTGCAGTCTCATGGATGATCCTAAAACGCAAGTCCCACGGCAAGCGCTCCGAGGCCAACAGCTTCTCCAAAGAACCGGTCTCCATGTACTCCATGACCAGGCCAACGGGCTCACTGCAGATCCCATATACAGGCAAGATGCAACGAAACTTGGCCATCTCCATCTTTTTGGCTTCCTCAACTAGCTCAATACGCTCCCTGCAAGAGAACGGGAAGAGATATTAGTCATGACATTCGTAATGGCGATCTTCACAGTGCGGCTGTAAGAAACAAAGCTTGGTGCCATTATTTTTGGCTCATGGATTTCACATTCTCGCTCTCATTGTTAACATGGTTACACCACCGAGCTCCCCAGTTATAGGTTTACTCTACCAAGGGGTGGGGGTGCAGTTATTAGGGCAGCCTGACATAACATGGCTCTCTATTGTTCAGTATTTAGTAGTAATGTTGGGCAACCTGTACTGAAAGTGTAGTACGAAAAAGGGCTGGGGCAGAAAACATACAAGCTCAACAGAGGCCCAAACTAATGAAAGGAGGAAGGTTACATAGTTAATCAGGTTCAAAAAGGACACAAGTCCATCGAGTTCAACCTATAGTGCATCACCCAAAGCATCCAATCTGATGATTTTAGTTGTCCCTTCCATCAGGTTACAAAAGAAAAGCTATTGGTTGGCTTGTTACAACAGGAACCTGTTGGAAAGATGTTGCCCACTTCCTGTCTTGGAGACAACACAGGAAATGAGGGGGAAAAAAAAAAAAAAAATCTTCCAAAGGGTAGGGAAAAACTTTCATATTAACCTGGCAACTTTCTGCAAAAATAAGTTCTCTAGAGTTGGGCTTTTGTTGTCCAAAAAAAAAAAAAAGAAAGTTTCTGGTTGTTTTGGGCAACACACTTCCTTCAGACACAAAGGCTGCTTCTCTCACATAAGGCCTCTTCCTGTGTGGAATGCACACAATTTCAGAGAATGTTTTTTTTCATGAATGGTAGAACTTGTCAGACCACCTTCATCACAGGAAGACATAGAACAAAAATGACAGGATGTGTGCCAAAGAGCTGCGAGGTGTTCAGGACCAACATTCATCTGTCACAAATTTCCTTATGCACTGAAACAGGTTGCTACATCAACAAAGGAAAAGCCGGGCCAAAAATAGAATTTGAACCCACAAACCTATGCGCTGGTAGAGATCACATTGTACATTGCAGGTTTTAGCGGCCCTGATTTACAGGAAGAGCCCAGAATTGTAATGACTTTTCTCAGAAAAACGCCTCATGCAGTTACTCACTAGATTTTGATAAATCCCATCCCTCTAACCCCCAACTGCATGACATCTAAACTAAATCATGACTAAAGCCATTTGATTCATAAGCAATTGTCATGTTTTTGTCGTTTAGAAAATCCTTGTTTTCCATTTTTCCTTCTTTTATTGCTTCTCTGGGCTGTTGACCTCCTGCAGCCACTTCCTGTCTACATGCATGACCTCCAGCAGCAGCTTAACATCGTTGCTAGGGGCAGCTTTTTCAGTCTCTAGTGGGGGTTCATGTGACAGGGTGACAACACAGAAGAGTTAATTGGGCGAAAGGGACAGAGTTTTGGACCTTCGTGGCAGGATCACCATTGATTCTTTTTTAATGAAAGCTGCAGGTTTAAAAAGACTGAACGTGACGACTTTTGAGATGGCATTAAGATTATAGAAGTGATTGCGTTTACCTATACTTTAAATGCTAGCCATTTACTGATGTTTTGTTAACCTCTTTGAGCCATCTTTACAAAAATGTAACTACTAAAAAGGTGACTAGAAAATAACGGATGACACAGGAAGTAAAGGCAAATCTCTCCAATGGGAACAATGCCAGCAGTAATAGCATGACAGCGTTCAAACCTTTCTACTAAAGGTTTCTGTTTGGGATATCTGCCCTAAACTTCTGCCCTGGTGACCACACTGGAAGCGAGGCAAAAGCTGCCAACAGGGGACACCAGACTTTGTAACCTTTCGTGGTTCCATCCAAAGCCAAAAAAATGCTATACTTTAAAGCAATGGTTCTCAACCTGTGTAACCTCAGGACCCACATTTGACCGCGGTCATAAAGTCGCGACCCAAGTCCCACTGCAATGGAACGTACGGCAGTGTGGGCTGCTGTGCTGTGATGGAACTCCATCCATATGTGCAATGCTTGTACAGCTCCCTTGCGCACCCTGTAGGTGTCGGGAGCCAGAATGTGATGTCACTCCAGTCCAGGCACCTGTACAGGACAAGCGTGGGAGCTATAAGCAAAGCACGTATGGATGGAGCTTCCTCGCAGCCATACCCCCCTGCCCACCCCACCTCAAGTCAACACTTGGCACCGGGCAGCATATTTTGAATGGCTGCTCGATATAAGATTGAACAGTGCTGCGCTAGGGGGGGCTGAGGAGCCTCTCGCCTAGAAAAGTGGAAGACATGTGGCGACCCACTGAACACACGGGGTCGCAACCCACCAGTTTAGAACCAAGGCTTTAAAGTAAATGAAAACCCCAACAATGAGCTTTTAGTCTGTTAAATATACCAATAAAAGACTTTGCATTCATCAAACGGAGATTAAACAAATACCTTCCGATTCTGCCAGAAATCTTGTTATTGGTGCTCTCTACCTCTGCTAAACTGTTATCATTTACATACTGGTATCTGTTACATTGCACCCAGCTATCTCTGGGGACCACAGAACATCTTCCACTTATGTTATGAAGAAGATGAGAGGTGGAGGTGTTCTATAGCCATGTCCTTGGGTGACAGCATTGTTCCTCCGTAGATACAGTTCGGTCAGCGAGTGTTGTCACTCAGGACAGGAAGTGGGTTATTGGCCAGACCACCAGGTTGAAAATCAAAAAGGAAAAAAAACAAAAACAAAATGCAGCCACCACATCTAAGCACTGGTACGCTGCAAATAAATTAAATTTTTGTTCTCTGCTTTAGATTAACTCTAAAGTCCTTCCAAAGAATCTTTCCAGGTGTGTTCAAGCACAATGGACCATCGGCATGAATTGAATCAATATGAAAACAAGTCCCTACCCTTGGTTACCTTCTATTTTATGGTTTGCATTGTCCTTATTTAACCTTGCCACAAAGGGCTCCTAGTGAGCACCTAACAATTACTTTTCCATTCAGTGGCCCAAGTATCTTCAGTTCAGCAAAACAATGAGAAAGCCGTAAGCTGTACCGGACGCCCACATATAGTACAGGGTGACATCCCCAAGGTCGATATCTTGTTCATAAGAAAGCCACCTATAATTCTCCAAAGACACCATGATATCTTTCAGATATTAGGAGGTAGCAAGCAATGGGAAGGCTCAACAGAGAGTTGGAAAGATTCTGCCTTTATTAGGGTCTGTGTCAATGGGCTTGGGACTTGTGTCAACGGCATCAGCTCGAGATGACTGAAATAATTCATGGTTCACCGACAGGTTCTTCTGACCCGCAGGTGAGCCAATTCAAGAAGGTTCTGCACCCCCTAGACTTGCATATAACCTTATGTAAATGCATTTTTATTTCATGTGAACCACCATTCGATGCAATGATCTGGATTGGATGCATGAATGCATTATAAATTCCCCCCCATCCATCTAATTATCCAACATTTACTAGATTAAACACACATCAAAAAAAAAAAACAATCATTTCAGGATCTTTTGATTGCTACATACAATGGATTAGAATCGGAATTCTCCAACTACTCAAACAATGGAAAAGTGAATGAGATGATACAGACAAAAAGGAACTGATAAGTTAGGATAGATTCAATTCAATTATGGAAATGGTGGTTTCATTGAATGTTCAGATCAGTGCCCATATGGTCAGCATAAATTGCCCAACCTGTATATTATAGATCACATGACCAAATAAAGAAATACTAA
>NW_017307869.1:156392-165615 GCF_000935625.1 Nanorana parkeri
AAAACAATACACCTTTATTTATGTAGACAAGTCTACATGTATTCATGTACCAAAATAGGGTGATCAGGGCAATCAGGGGTGCCGTACCTTTCCAAGAGCAATTTGCTAACCAAGCGCTGGCCAGCATGAGCGAAGCGCACGTTCACTATAGATTCTTCACAGGCGGAGTGCATTTGGTATCACTCCGCCTGTGACAGAAGCTGGCGCTATAGAGGAGGCATCGGCTTATGTTGCTCTGCTCCCTCTGATGCCACCTAGTTTCCTCTAGCGCTGGCTTCGTTGGCACTGCTGATTCTCTCCTGCCTCTCCCACGGCTCTTCAAGTTCCCCCTTATGCCACCAACTGCCCTGGGAATGGCCACAACTAGGTCTTATTTTCGGGGGTAGGTCTTATATTTTAGCAATTCCCAAAAATAGTACTAGGTCTAATTTTCGGGGAAACAGGGTATATCTATAAAATTTTAATAATGATAATAATATTTAACAGAAACAAAACCCGACTACTGCAGCCCCCCACCCCCAAAAAGAAAAAAAAAAAAAGTTGGGCTCAATGGTACAGCTGGTCAAAACCAGAGGCCGCCGACACTTCTAGAAAAAATACAGTGTGGCTTATATCCATACAAAGAGTACCACTCAACTTGATTATCAACACACCCACCACCACCCTTTAATGAATAGACAGGGATCGTTCAGCATTCAGCAAGCACAGGGCAAACCTATCTCCATGTCAATAAGTCAATTTCCATACATCTGGTTGCATAAAGAAGAAGAACTAGCTCAACTCATTGCATGTCAACATCAGCTTTGAGAAACTTGTTGGGTGGGTCCAGGGGACAAATAACCCCTCCTCCCCCGCTCGGAGCCACATGTATCATCCATGCAAAGTACAGACAAGTCCGGGCAATGGGAGAGACATTTAAAACCAGAAAATCTCTAACATTTGGCAGCAAGCTGCATGGTGAATCTTGGTGTTGATGTTCTCTCAATTGATCACTTAATGGTTTGTAGCAGTCCCAGTCACCACAGGAGCTTACAAACTACAGATATAAAAAAGGTGCCTACAGACATAAAACTTTTCCTATTCTAGATTTTTGGGGAACACTATTGTATGTCTGTAGGCCACTCCAGTTCATGGCACCTGCTGGTGCTGTCTCGGGGTTGAGGGAAGTGATCATCCATAAATCGACATGTCCTTGTCTTCTCCCACAGCAACCCACAATCCTCTACAGAAAGGGGTAGCCAAACGTCATCTCATCCCTCTAGCTGTGATGAAACTGCAAATCCCATCATGCATCTGCCTCTAGAAGTCATGCCTGTGGCTGTCAGAGTCTTCCAATACCCTATGGGATTCGTTGGTTCACCTCAACTGGAGTGCTGAGGTTGCCTACCCCACTGTGCAGGAACAAGTAAGCATGTATGCACATGGCGAACATGCATGCTTGTACAGCGCCCTTTGTTTGGGAAATGGTTTGGCCACTGCCATATAATTGCACGGTCAATAGGAATCTTTACACTTTGGCTGGAAGCCAATTCATCCACCAACATGGTTTTTTTGAGTTGTGAAAAGACTGGTGGGAAAATTTGCACGGCTTTATAGTAAATGCCTTCTAGATCTCTCTCATCATCACTTGTGTGCAGCACTACACACACAAGTCAGGGAGTGCAGCAGGCCCCGCCCACCACCGGCTGCCTGCAGCAAACAACAGGAGGGGGCGGAGACAAGACCAGTCACCCTGCACAAGGAGAGAGAGCAGCAGTGAGCGGTCTTTATTACAGGAAGCTCCAAGTGTCATACTGAATTACTGCACAGATCTGGAAAATATACATAAAGCTCACCAAGATTTAAGGAAGAACGCACATTACTCTTGTATGAGGACAATATTTGATTTAATTTAAAAAAAAAAAAATCACATGGTCTCTGCCTACCAGGATCGTAGTTGGCGTTTCATGGCATTGTCAATTAACTCTAGCCAAAACATTTTTTTTTTTTTATGTTTTTGTTCAAGCAGGGGGAGGAAAGAACATATGTCAGGTTTTGATTTATTTTTTGCTGTCCTATTAGGTCATAACATGCATCTCATTGGAAGAATTTGCTTGACACCACTGCTAACCCTTCCCTACAATAAAAATATAAGAATAATAAAAAAAAATGTAAAAAATTTTTTTTTTAAAAAGGGAGAGAGATACATTTTTAACTAATCACTTTTCTGTGTGCATCTAAAAACAAAAAACACACACACCAGGGTTCCCCTTTAAGTTAAAAGCCAACAGGCTATTTAATAGACGGACAAAAATGATCCAAAACACAAACTTCTCTATAAAAAGGGATGAGAACCATGCTTTACAACACGGAACATAAGTCTTACTTTGAACACAATTGGGAAACATATAAGACGGCTTTCAACAAAGTAAAAATGAAAAAAAAAAAGAAGATGTAAAAAACAAAAACAAATGACCGTACATAAACATTCTGATGACAGATCTCTGCTGACGTACTGCAGCTACTGTACACAAACCATTTCCTCCGCTCACATGAATCATGTTGAGACACAAGTTATAGAATAAGAAGTCTAGCCAATCAGGAGAGACTGAAGGGGTGCGTTTCCCATATTAACCTAATTTTTCCTCATCTTTAATGTGTAAAGATATAAATTATTAGGGCTGGTAATGATTAAAATTTTCGTGTTCGATTAATCGAAAACATTTTTAATCGATTAATTCTAACGCACATACAGATCCAACTACATTGGCCTATACACATACAGCACAGCAATGAAGTAATAAAATGAACTAGGATCACACTAATCCACACGTTATTAATCTCACGTGCCCCACTCAATATGGCCGCCGCTTGAGTGGGGCAACTCAGAATAATAATGTGCTGGATTAGTGTGACCCTAGTTAATTTTATTACTTCATTGCTGTGCTGTATGTGTATAGGCCAATGCCTTGGCTGGCGCTCGTGCAGAAAGTTTCTTGGGCAAACTCATCGGCCCAAGTGGCTCCGTCGGCTAACGAAGGGGGGAGGAGTCCGGTGAAGTCACGGACATGGTCACCGGACTCCTCCCCCTTCCCTTCGTTAGCCGTCACGGACATCGACGTCACCGGACTCCTCCTCCTTTTCTAGGTGAGAGGCTCCTCAGCCTCTCCCTAACGCAGCACGATCAGTTCTCAGGCCGAGCAGCCATTCAAAATATGCTGCCCAGTGCCGAGTGTCAGCTTGTGCTTGGGTGGGATGGGGATATGGCCGCGAGGGAGCTCCATCCATACTTGCATTGCTTACAGCTCCCTCACATGTCCTGCAGAGGTACCTGGACCAGATTGACATCACATTCTGGCTCCCGGCACCTCTACAGGGCACACAAGGGAGCTGTCCAAGCATTGCACATATGGATGGAGCTCGGTCATAGCACAGTAGCTCACATTGGACCCCAGGCTGAGGATCCACTCCAGTTCTTGAAAGGTAGGAAGACTGAGTGGATCCTAAAATTTTTTGTATGTGTATGCATGTGTGAGATTGTGTCTGTGGTTGTGCGTGTCTGTCAGTGTTTCTGAGGGCCCATTCGCACTAGTACAGTGCATTAATCGCACAATCCTGTGCGATTAATGCACTGTACCATGGAAGAATCGTACCTATCGCGCATTCTGGTGTGGAAATACGTGCAAAACTGCGTGACTTGCTGGCCTTGTTTGGGGTGCCATTAGAAATAAATGGCACTGCAAGCGCATTTCGTGGTTGTGCATGTTTCTGCAAACTTGCAGCAATTGTGCACGCAAATTAGCAAATTGCCCGGGAACAAAAACCAAGTTAACTAATAAAAAATTGTGTGTATGTGTATTATAGGCATCTAGGTCCATGACAGCTAGAAAAAACCTCAAAAGTTAGGCTGTAATTTTTAGGGCACATTGGCTACCCTAGTTCCAATTACTGTTTACCCCTCATTTCCATTTACTTTGTGCTTATGGCTTCCGGTATGCTTATTTTCCAAATGGGCCTGACACCTTTGCCTGTCGGGGCCTAGACCTGCAAAATTGCAATGAAGTGTTCTCAGGTACCGCGCACACGCACGCACAGCAGAGACAACCAAGTAAATATAGTGGCCATTCTGTTTTGAATTGCCTTAGCAAATCATTGACTGATTGTACTCATTGCCAGGAGTCACTCTGCAGAACCTGGCGTGACAGTCGCAGAGCATTTTGTCCTCGGCACACACGACATCTATAGTTTAAAGAAAAAAATTATATATATATAAATAAATAAATCACATGAAAGCCTTTCAGGGAATTTGGCAATGCCTGAGGCCATTCACAAATCTTAAAATGACTTAATTAGCAGTATTTTTACCCGTACAAGCCACGGCTCATATTCCCCTGTGTAATTATGTTCTTACAAACATAAAAGAGCTTTCTGGTGAGTAAAACAAAAACAGCATATTTTCTACATTGCGTAGGTAAAAGGTAGACGTCGGCAGACACAAAAGGTCTGATTTGTGAGAAGTAGATCAGTATACAATGCACAGGTATATATTCCACTTAAAAAGGGTCATTGTAGAAGTATATATTACACAACTTACATAGAATAAACATTTATTAATTTAAGATTTTCAGAACAGGAGACATTTAAAATGAAGATGGAATAGTGAACATGAATATTCTCACTGTTTATGGCAGCAGCTCTGAGTGACGGGTACACTCAGGTAGGGACAAACAGGTTTCTTTTTAAGGTCGTCCCTTGCAGCAGCAGACCCCGCTTCCTTAGCTCCCCCAATGGTCGCCAGGAGAGAAGTAAAATACTCAGGTAAAAAAGGGGGATCATTTGACTCACTCCTCTGTTGCTGGTTCTGCTGTCACATGAGGAGAGAGTTCTCAGTGCTCTATAAGCTCAAAAGTCATGGCTTGGAAATCTACATGGAGCTTCCTCTCTTTGCTCCCGATGGATGATCGGAGTGGCAGGGGAACAAAAGGAAAGTAAAATTGTGCAACTGGTGAGGTTAGCAGCACAATCCAGGTTACCCAAATGATAGGAGAACCCAGATGAGGATGTGTTGAATTAGAAGTAAATGGCTTCATCATCCATAGCAGTCTGTAATCCCCAACAGCTGTGTCATACAGAATGCAATGGTGGCTGAAATCAGAGCTCTACAACAATCTCCCAACACCCCCTCCCCACCACTTCTTTGACCAATATGTGGTCATGTGTACGGGGAAGTGGTGGAGCAACTTCTGAGCTCTGAAGTTATTAGCATACAGAGCACCCCAAGTCCAATGGCTCCTCTAGGTATCTGCTTTTATGTTCTCCTACCACTTGGATAAGCTAATCCGAGTGACAGGTGCACTTTAAAACAGCTTTCCCACTTACAGATAGAAAGCAGAAAATCCTGTGGGGTAGAGCTCCTACCCAACACACCAGCCAAGCAGCAATTTAAATAGGGCAACTGAGCCCCTCTAATGCTTTCATCTTTTCTAGCAAGACCGGAAACCCACCAAAGGCAAATGACTTTCTGAGCTTGGATTGTTTTGCACAAAAGCAAGCCAATCAGCAGCAAGCAGTAGCAGACCCAGAGCTCAGCAGGGGCACCATACAAACAGCGAAATCAGCAATGGTTCCGAGCAGGACAGCACCACCAATGACCAGCAGGACATGAAGATCACCGCCTTCTATTTGAAAGCAGTCCAGATTCGATACAGGGTTACATGGCTGCCAACACTTTATGAATGAAGGTAACTTGACATTAGACCAAGGCTGGACAAATCCCAAGAGACAGGTAAGCCAATGACCCTAAGGTCTCGTTCACACCTAGGCGTATTGCATATGCGCGTCTGGCGATTCGCGGTAAAAAAGTTGCGCGACGGTCGCACGTTTCCGAAGGCTACTTGGCTGTATCCCAATGGAAACGCGCAACAAAAACGGCCCAAAGTAGTACATGTACCTTTTCAGGCGTGGGCCGTTTTGTAGCGCGTTAGGGACGAGCGGAAATACGCCAAGGTGGGAACGAGACCATTGAATACAATGGGATTTATATTTTTCAGCGTTTTGTAGAGCATTCGTCGAGCGTAGAACGTGCTACAAAACGTTCAGATGTGAACGAGGGCTAAATTAGAGCTGGCACCTAACCGAGTTCTTCTTTAGTTGCTGGCCTCAATGGAGCCGACTCCTAGAAAAATCCAGCTGGCTCCTGAATCGGACAGACTGCCTCCTGAATTCCAGATTAAATTTGTCCATCCCGGCATTAGATGAGTTTACGAGTCACGGCCCACATCTGTAATGTGTGACACCTGTGACGGTTCACACAGAATTAAACACATGACCCATCACTGCAGCATGTCAATCGCACAGAATTAAAATAACCAACTTCTGACCTTGACGATGCCTAAACAATGACGTCACACGGTCATCAGGTCCCGCTTAGGATCCAAAAAAAGGGCCTACGTCATTCTCAGATAAAGAAAACTGCGCTCAAATGAAAGCCAATGAAAAACAAATATAAAATCGTATATTTAGGCCGTCTCCCATTTTTAATCAATCTCTACGATCTAGCCATTGGAATAACAAATGTGATATTGTAAACAGTGAAAACAGAAACTTTCTAACAGATAACAGTACAGATTTAAAAACAAAAACCTAAAAAATCATGTTTACTGAGATTTGTGTGTCCTTATAGAAAGGACTCGTCACAACTAGGCACAAAGCATGCCGGTCCCGGGATATTGTTTACATGGCGCATGGTTAATAATACACCCAGACCCTCATTATAGTGTGATCATCAATTCAAATGTACGCATGTTCACATTTACAACCCTAGACCCTTAAAGAGGACCCATCTATTGCCTGGATAACCTACAAAGCATTGTCCATGCCAGTCAAAAAGTGTATGTCACATGCAGTACATCTCTGCAACACATGCACATTTCCCCCCATGTATAATCCCTACAAGAGAAATACTCTTTGATCTGCAAGAAAAACGCACTCAGCTCCTAAGTCTTGTTGCAGCTTATAACACAAAGCATTTTTGTGGACTAAGTGGTGTCAGCCCTGCTCAGCTATAAATTTTGCAAGACTACTCAAACGCTCCCCCTATCCTATTCTCCACAACATAGACACTAACAGGGTTATTCACAAAAGGGTGTGGAGCAGGCAGGAGAAGGGAACAATCTAGGACAGAATAGCCGATTAGGAAAAATGATCCAATTCAGCTCACTTTTCAGTTCAGCTATGTTGTCCTAGATTGTTCCCTTCTCCTGCCGTCTCCAAACTATTCACCCTTTAGTGAATAACCCTGTAATTATTTAGTAGTCCAAGACAAGAACTAGGAGGGCTAATTAGACTCCTTGAGATGACACAGGGCAGCTCTGAAATTCTAGCAAAAATCAACAGGTATATGCTGCACGTATTATACAGATATAACAAATGGTTTCAGTGGTATAAATAAAGCTGCCCATACACCTTGCGATCATCAGACGACGATTTTCGTACGCCGGCCCCATCCTGCCCCGATCATCGCAAGGTTGGATCAGCGGCAATTAGAAGAAAGCACCTGTACGAACTGCGGTAATCGACCGCACGTATTTTCGTCGGCGCATGTGCAGTGTAAATCGTACAAATTTTGACGTACGGAAACGCCACCAACCTTGCGAAAAATCGATTGTACAGTATTTGCGGTTGTACACTGCCCATCAACCTTACGAATATCGGATGAAAACGCAATCGCATATGAAAGTCGGCCGATATTCGTAAGGTGTATGGGCAGCTTAACAGAGGAAAAAGGAGCACATATAAGAAGTTCACGGTTTGGGTTTACATTAACTTTAACTCACTTCTCAATGGACGTAATTGCAAAGTGCAATAATCCTAGCAGCCAATCAGAAGTCAGAGCTGTGCAGGGTGAATTGCGTCTGAGACGGTTGATTTGCACGTTTTAAAATGAAATTAGACTATAAATAAAACAATATTTGACCAACTCCCATAAAAAGCACACAACCCGGAGTTCACAACATGACAAGTTTCTCACTATCATAGCAATATAGGGCTGCAACAACTAATCGACTAAATCGATATTAAAGCGATGAGAATAGTTGGCAACTATTCTTATCATCGATTAGTTGGTGGGGGAAGGGGGAGAGAATTTTTTTAATACAACCAATCAATTAGTTGAAAAGATAAATAAATCAGGCAACTAATAAGTTATGAAAATAATCGTTAGCTGCAGCCCCATAGCAATATAATATCTCTCTCTTTTTACACCCCCTCAATCCAACATGGCAGCAGTCCTTGGTTAGTGCACTGGCCATTAACATTAACTGACAAACCACTCAACAATATAATCTTTACATTTATATACATATTGCAAACACAATTACTTTCCCTCAAAGTCTTAGCTTAGTATACACTGAAAATAATTTCATTTTTAATGCACATGTTGGAAATAATACTCTTCCTGTACCCCTCCCCTTGTCCCACGTACGTGCCAGTCTGCTATCACCCTCGCAGATCTAGCACAGCCTTTGCTTCCTAAACAAAGCAAATAAACTGACTTTGTTTTTAAATTCAATGCACAAACTGCTACCAGGCACATCCTTCACTTGCTATATATACACAGAAAATAATTTCAATTATTTGAAATGCACACATTGCAAATTCAGTGCAGTTATGACCTTCCAACCTCCCCAAAGTGCCAATCTAGTATCCTGGCACAGAAGGTGGGCACAGCCTTTGTTGGTATACATAGAAAATAATCCCAAAATGATTTATCAGTATACAGAACGCAAATTTAATGCACTTATGGTAACCTACCAACCTCCCCAAAGTCACAATCTACCACCCTAACAAGCCTGGCACAGTCTTTGCTTCCTAAACACAGCAAGTTACCTGACAAAATACTCTTTTTTTTTTTAATGCACAGTGCTACTAGGGACATTGTTCACTTAGTATACACAGTAAATCATTAAAATTATATTTAATGCACATATTGCCAATTCGTTGCAGTTATTATAACCCCTCCAATCTCCCCAAAGTGCCAATCTACTACCTTGGCATAGAAGCCGGGCACTGCCCTTGCTTAGCATAGATAGCAAACAAGCTCACAATTATTTTTCAGTATACAGATCACAAATGTAATGCACTTACTGGATTTGTTATTGGTGCCAATCTACTACCCAGGCAAACTCGAGAGGGCCTTTGCCTAATATACACAAAATATAAAGCCACACACACACACATAATATAT
>NW_017307869.1:166030-166565 GCF_000935625.1 Nanorana parkeri
ATATTATGTTATTACACACACGCACACACACACACACACACACACACGTATATATTTGAATGTACATATTGTGAATGCAGTGACTGTACTGAACAATTCCAACAACTACCCCCTTGAAACGTGCCAATCTACTACCCAGGTAAACCCAAGAGGGCCTTTGCCTAGTATACACAATACATAAAGCTACAACAATACATTTTTGCTGTAATGTACATATAGTGAATGCAGCGACTGTACTGATCGATTCCAACAACTACCCCCTTGAAAATGGCCAATATCCCACCATAGCAAAGCTTCCGGGCACAGCCTTTAGTTAGTACACACTGCAAATAATCAAACCATTAAATGATATATCAATGCACATATTAAACATGTATGCACTTACTAAAAACACATCAAACTGCCCCCAGGTGTCCAGCAATCTTTTTGTTTTATTGCACATATTGGAAATGTAGAAAAATTCTAAGAGCCCCCTAAAAGTCTGCAACCCTGGCATATGGAGCTGGCACAGCAATTGTATTGATAACCTGCCAGG
>NW_017307869.1:166628-173970 GCF_000935625.1 Nanorana parkeri
GGTGAGGTGGGGAGGGGGGGAACAAAAACAAACTTGTAGCCAATATGTAAAAACAATAAAAAACATAAAAACAACAAAGTTGCTATAGTTCCTATATGCACAGCAGTATTAGTTCGCCGGTGACGAAACGTGTATACAAGTGTACAGATATTTTTCAAGCAATGGAAGGATAAAAAAGGTAAGAACAGTACAATCATTAAATAACAAAGTTGCTACACTTTCCTATATGTACAGCAGAGCTTTATTAGCATGCATGGCTGGCAGGTAAGTAGCCCTCTGCTTGCTGGGAAGGTGATCTGCTCAGGGTTAGCTGCTTGCCACTTACTTCTCATCCACATGCAGGCTGGGAGGACACTTGATGGCCAGCCACGTCTTCCAGGAGATATGTTTGACTTTATAAACCTGCCCAAAGCCTCCAGATCCGATCTTCTCCCAGCCACAGAACTCCCTGGAGTCAAAGGTCCTGAGCAGCCCCATGTCCCATGGGGAAGCGCCCTCCTTGTCCATGGTGCTGCAGGCTGCGTCCTCTCCTCTCCCCCTCTCCAGTAGATCTGTTTGCTGTCTGCAGATCCCTGCCCAGGTAATTAAGGTGTGTTCTGTGCCCAGGAGCTGACATCATTTCCTGACACTGCACCTTGTACTCTGTTAGGACAGGCGCAGCTTTCAAGGGGAGCGTTGCTGCCATCTAGTGGCCAGAAATGCTAGCTGCAGTATCAGGTGGAGGATGGCACATTCTGTTTACAAATATGTTGTGCATTGTATCAATATTTATCAAACAATGAAAGAAACAATGAAATATAAAACCATACACCTTATGCATTGTAGTAACAAAAAAAACATAGCAAAGATTTTTTTATTCATTCCCCTGTGAGTGCATTGAAGACGGTCTTGTGAACAAAAAAAAAAATGAATTGTGCAATCACAACACACAAAAAAGTGCACAAGGGTGCTTTTGGTCCTCCTCCGAAGAGGAAGAGCCTCGAAATCCCAGAACTCCCCAGGGCGCAAGGCTCCTGACGGGCAAGGCACCCAAGTCCACTTAGTCGAAACCAGATGGACCCCAATCCTTAGGTACCTACCAAAGCAGGTCCTCCAAGTACTAGGTGGGGGCTCTCCCAGAGAGACACCTGGGTAAAGGTAGATAAGAAAACTCATAGAGGCCACAGAACCTCCCCCCTAATATCAGGGTGGGCCCCGAAGGTACCCACACCCTCCATCTTCTGTGGGGTCAAAGTGCTCATGCAATAAATAAGTGCTCAAAATAAATAAGTGCCAGTGCTAAGACATGGCAGGCCTTCTGGCCTAGATAAAAAAAAATTGGTCCAGGCTAGCGAAAAGACCTTTCCAAGAAACGTAGTGCAGAAAAAGCACTGCTAAACAACATTGATAGGGGAATCTGCACTGCTGGCTATTGTATTCAGTCAGCCCTTGATACTCACAGCTGCCTGAATACCGTGCACAAGTGGACATTAGAGCAAGACGCTGTTGCAAAGTATGTAAGTATTGTGGCGGTCTCAATGGCAATAAGTAATATTTTAGTTATCATAGAATAGAAATCGGTGAGCAGAGTCAGCCCTTGGCTTCTTATCTCTTGGATACTTAGGGGTCTATTTATAAATAATTTGCATGGCCCTTCACCCCCTGCAAATCCCTGTGAATGTTTGTTTTGTGCAAATAGAGGCAAAAATGAAGGTTCTAGGTGGAATGAGTCTTTAAAAGCCATCAGGGTAGCCCTAACCTTTGCAAAGAGTGCTGAGAGTGAACAGATTATTATTGTTCCCTGGTTATGGCACAATAATGTAAAGGGACAATGAAAAATAGCTTTCACTAAACCAGATTCAGAGAGGAGATCATGTGATTTTGTTAACAGCTGCACCTTTAAAAGGGAAAAGAAAACGTATACAAAACATTATAATGAATATTGTCGCTGTCACTGCAGCTTTTCACACTAAGTTGTGTACGGGGATTGGTGTGCGACTTCCTATCACAAAGAGGTGACAACGGATTGTCAAAGTGTACATCCAAGCTTGACACCATTGTCACCAGATCCTGCCAGAAGAGTTAAAGTGACACTAAATCTTAAAAAATATATTTTTAGGATTAAGTTAAATCTTAAAAATACATTCAGGCACCCCAACTATTAACAGAATACCGATACCGGAAGTCCCATTAAGGAAGCGAGGCAGCGTGTAATGACTCACCACCTGGCTTCCTGCTGAGCAGGGAAGCCGTCCCCATGCTTCTCGACATTATGTGACGAGTAAGCATGGAGCCGGCTTTCTGTCCAATCAGTAAGCCGGGCGCCGTGTAATGACGCGCCACCCGGCTTCCTGATTGGCCAGGAAGCCGGCTCCATGCTCCCTTGTCATGAGGTAACAAGGGAGCTTGAAGCCGGCGTCCCGGCCAATCAGAAAGCTGGGCAGCGTGTAATGACGCTCTGCCCGGCTTCCTGATACAGGAAGTATCGGGCTAGGCATCGGAGCATTTGGGTGAGTACGAGTACTCACCCAAATATTTGGCATCGGCACCGATACTAGTATCGGTATCGCTGCATCCCTGCAAATTAGTAAATTAAAAGTGAGAATGTAGTCTATGGTGGTTTTTTCATTTTCACCCTTAGATTGACTTCTATTTATATAGGGAACCCTTTCCCTGTTCACCTGTCTCCATAGCTGCCGGTGACTTAGAAGGGGACTGCAGCGTGTTTTGTGAAAATGAAAGTTTATCGTGAGTGACGTCACTGGCAGTCTGTACGATTCAGCCATTAAAGACGTTTCAGTCCTACAGACTTAAAGAAGGCCGCCCCCACTATTAAGCTGCACATTTCATCCTAATATTTGTCTAGTAATCTGTGGAGGAGAATGGAATACAATGGGAAAGGCCTTGGATAGTAGGAATGTATCACTATGGAATGAAGGAGCCTTGGATAGTAGGAATGTATCACTATGGAATGAAGGAGCTCGGGTATTGTCAAAGATGTGAAGAGATATGCAGAGGACGCAGAGCGGCGGAGGGCTGGTCAGAGGGAGGATATGACAATGGGATTACAGATAGTAAGAGCAGTAAAAGTGATGAGGTGACCGTCCGGCCTACTCATCACATCAAAGCCTAGAACAGTGTGTAAACAACCCATGAAGAGGATAACGAGTCTGACCGCAGGCCTGCCAGCCAGTGACATGTATTTGATAGATCCTGTACACAGGTCACACCGGGCCTTTGTTTACCAGTCCTCCTCAACACCTCAGCCAGTGACCAGGTCAACAAACTGGACACTGATCGGTCGCCATGCTCCCATGTTGTTGTGTGCCTGCTGCAAATACTAATCAATAATCCGAGTCATGGTACCACATCCCCAAAACGGTTCAGTTTAAAGACATTCCAGAAAGAAGTAGGACTTTTAAGGTACCAGTACATACAGGTAAGTCTAAAAAAAAAAGATTTGAATCCTCCCCCACTTATGTAACATATAAGTGGTCTTTCCTACGTGGTGCCGCACACATGCGCCATGTGTTTCTGCTGGAAGCACGCTCAATCGCGCACCAGCAGCACCGAGATGTCGCTGACAGATCCTGGTATCAAACTAACAATCAGGACTCAGGACTCGGAAGGACCGGCTTCTGATCATGGAAGCGCTGTGATAGCCAGTCACAGTGATCACAGGTTATAGCTCCCTGCCCTATACGGCTTGTCCTCTGTGGGATGAAGATGATACATTGTATATTCCCTTCCTCTAGAAATAATATAAATCAGGGCTTGGTCTAGGTTAGCGTTAGTTTCAGTGCTAGTGTCAGGGTCAGTGTTAGTGCTAAGATCAGTATTAGGGTAGGTGATAATGTTAGTGTCATGGTTAATGTCAGTGTTAGGGTCATGGTCAGTGTTAGGGTCGGCATTAGTGTTAGGATTGGTGTTATTGTTAATGGCTTCCAGCCACCCAAAGGATAAAATTCTCAATATATTAACAACCTCTTACAAAGCCATCCACAACTCTGCCCCCGGCTTTATCTCAAACCTTGTCTCAAAGTATCACCCTAACCATCCCCTCCGCTCTTCCAAAGGCCTCTGGGTTTCCAGCTCCCTCGTCAACTCCTCCAATGTTCACCTCCAGGACTTCTCTAGAGTCTCCCCCATCCTCTGGAAATCTTTACCCCAACCTGTCCAACTACCTCCTACTCTGACTGGCTTTAGGCGATCCCTTAAGACTCATCTCTTCAGGGAAGCCTATCCCACCTCAACCTAACCACTCAACCATTCATCCCCACACAACTACCTCCTCATGTATCACTTGCCCCTCCCTTTTAGATTGTAAGCCCTCAGGGTCAGGGCCCTCCTTACCATCATCTCTTGAATTGCATTGTGATTGTAATGTCTTCCTTATATTGTAAAGCGCTGTGCAAACTGTTGGCGCTATATAAATCCTGTATAATAATAATAACTAATAATTATTGTCACTTTATTTTAGGTAGGATTAAAAAAAAAGAGTTTTTATTTAGTGTCAGTGTGTTTAGGTTGTATAAAACAGAGCAAAATACGCACTTCCTGTTAGACATGTATGCAGTGGAAAAATTAGATTCGGGTCTCGGATTTGGACGAAATCCGAATTTTCGTTAGTTTCGGATGAGTTTACGAATATTCGTTGCGTGTACCACAGAAACCCATATACATATATTATTACTAAAGCTGAGGCTTCCAGACCCGAACGGCATTCGGGAGCTCTGGTATGCTATTCGGAAATTTGGACTCCATTCGGGTCTTGGAGCCTCAGTTTTAGTATTATGTATATATAAGTAGTATTCTATAATAGGAACGAATATTCGTAGCGACAACACTGTGACCCAAATATACATAAAACTAAACCCGAGGCTCCCAGACCCGAATGGCATTCAGGAGCAATTCGAAAATTCGGATTCAGACCCAATCGGATGCATTAAACTGAAAAAAAAAAATCTGATTGGCCAGAAAAGTCACATGTCCGATTCAATTTCATTTTTGAACGAAATACGCACAGGATCTGAAATTCGGAAAGGGAAATTCGGACGCATTTGGATGCATTGGGATTCAGAAATTCAGATTTGTCTGAATTTCAGAAAAACTTTTACGAATTTTGATTCGGAACGAAACGAATCGCACATGTCTACTTCCTGTCCTAGGATGACAGGGCTCACTCTGCTATATCAGGACAACACAAACAGGACAGGATTATAGGATTCCATCTCCTATTCTTCATAGCATAGAGGGGTGTAGTTCTGTAGTCCAACAAACAGCACAGGCGGTGCGCACAGGAAGTTATCAGCTCACTGGACTTCTGGCAACAGGTATTATTTCATACGTATCAAACAGATATAACAAAACATTTTCAATGGTATATTTAACAAACCACAATGGAGTAAATAAGAGAAGTTTATTGTTGGGGTTACATGCACTTTAATCATTTCTTGTTATAAAGCCTGAGGTGAGTAGTGGGGGGGTGGGGGGGGGACCCCGGTGAAAGTCCTATCAGTAATAGACTGACTTCTAAAAGGGCAAAATATCCTTCTGCAGATCTGATAATCTTATCAATGTGACGCACAAACACCAAGACTTCCCCTATCAGAGCATCCATTGTTGGGGCAGACAATAGAATACAATGGGAAGGAGTGCAATGGTCTTATATGAGTGCCGACGAGCTGATATGACGCCCCAGCTAATAGGCTGCACGCTTTCCTTGTCCTTACAATGTATCTCTACGCAAAACCTTTTTGTTTTTTGTAGTTTTGGATAGAGTGGGGAAAGGTTGCACCAGGGGCGCCCACAATTTTTCATCTGGAGATCTACTTTTCAAATGACGAGCTCAATGAGATCTACCAATGAAAAAACACCTGCATTCAGGGGTGGGAGTCAATGGCACGGCAGCCACGCCCCCCGCCCACAGTGCGATCGCTCGCACATTAGTGCCTGCGTTCCGGTCCAGTGCGATCTGCAAAAATGCTGCGAGCACTATTTTTGCAGATCGCACTGGACTGGAATGGAGGCAGTAATATGCCTGTGTTACGGGTGCAGACGACTGCACTGTGGGCGGGGGGCGTGGCTGCAGTACCATTGACTTCAATACAACCCCACACCCCCTCCCACCTCTGAACGCAGGGAGCTGGCCGGCTTGTATTCCAGTGCGTTCTAGAGGCCGCACACTCTGGAACGCAGACTTTGTGGTGAGAACTGGCTCTCTCTCTTGGCTGTCTCTTCTCCCTCTCCTCGCTCTCTCCCTTGTTTCTCTCTGCTGCCTCTGCCCTCACTTTCTCTGCTGTCTTTCCCCTGTCTGTCTTTTCTTACCTCCACTGCAGCAGCTTCCCAGGTCTCCTCTTGTGCGCTGGCGTCCTGTCCTCCTGCGGTGCTCGTGTGGCCGAAGTTGCACATGGGGAGAGGTGTCCCGCCCCTTCCCGTCTGCGGCGTCTAACACATCCCCCCGCCGCTGGCTGCAGCGCTTCCTTCACTTCTCCTCAGATCCCCGCTGCATACAGATGGGGGAGAGCAGCGGGGATCCAGAGGAGAAGCCCCATGGTGGGAGGACAGGACACAGTCGTTCGCGATCCACCTGTGTTTTCTTTGCGATCAACTGGTAGATCGCGATCAACCTAATGGGCACCCCCGGGTTAGACCTTCTGTCAAGGTTTTATTGCTGTCCCCATTGGGAAGATTCACCCTCTCTATTTGTCCTGGTGGGGGGGAAATCCAAAATTTAAGGGATTCGTTTATAAGAATTCCGCCCAGCAGATACCACTCATACAGCTATACGGCCCCTGGACGGTGCTGACGAGTTATACCTGCCAGCGCCATCTAGGGGTACTAGTGCCGTGCGAATGGCACAGGTACCGCTAGAGTTGTCCCCAGAACAAGAGTTGAGGGGCAATCTTCAAATGGGGACAACTGTGTAAGTTTGGAAGATTTCCTCTAACTTCCTGTTGTGTCTGTTGGACAGGAAGTGACATTTCCCCAGTGGTTCATGGACAGGAACAATAAAACTGACTGAGGTTAACCTTTCCCTATTCTATCCAAAACTTTTTAAAAAATTACGTTTTGGCTATACATGCACTTTAAATCCAACAATATTAAAGCAGACGTAGTGCGAACAGTGGGTGGGATTTACATGGGCGGTAAAGTAATAAAATCTAATTTTACCCAAGACAAGAATAAAAACTGACGGAGGTTAACCTTTCCCAATTCTATCCAAAACTTTTTAAAAAATTACGTTTTGGCTATACATGCACTTTAAATCCAACAATATTAAAGCAGACGTAGTGCGAACAGTGGGTGGGATTTACATGGGCGGTAAAGTAATAAAATCTAATTTTACCCAAGACAAGAATAC